>NC_056544.1:8006654-8164154 GCF_910596095.1 Thunnus maccoyii | reverse complement strand
GTCCTTAGGTAACCTCACACAGGCCTTGTTGTGTGCTCTCTGGTTCATAGCACAAGGGTTTCATAATGTCCATTATGCCTTTTAGGGCTCGCCCCTGTGCCAGAAGCTGTAAAGATGACAGCCAGGAAATGTCCAATAAGGAAACAAACACATGCAGCAGTAGTCAGCAGGGAGCAGAGGATCCTGTGTGTCTCTCCCTGGATACTGGTTGTCATAGAACAAGGCCCAGTCTGGCTGCATTTATATACAGCCTACTGCTAGTGTGTGCTAAAGTCATTTTATGCACACTGTGGCTCAGATTTACAGCTGCAAGGTTTAGCACTCAGACATTTGCAAATCTAGCTACACTGAGGATATCTGAAAGGCTTTTTCAAGACCTAAATGGCCTGTAAAACTAAAAGCGGTGTTCAGTTGGAACAATGTAAGGAACATGGATGCACATGTGCAGCATTTGAATTAGATAAGAGAGCTACTGCAAGGCCCACATCTTTTTCTCTTTGACTGTGCAGCACATAGAAAGATATGACTTTGGGATAAAACTTCCAGCGTCCTTATCTAAGCTGGTATTGTACTGTAACCAAAAGGCTTCTGAGGTATTGAGATCCCTAAAGGTCAGAGACTAGTTTAGCACTGTGCAATGAGGCCACTGTGGCAGTCTCATTAGTGAGATAATACACGGGCTGGTTGAAGATTTTTGTGTCGACAAACTTGTAGACTCACTCCATCGGCCTTGGCTCTTCTCCCTGAGGCTATCCAGAGGTAGAATGACCTTCCTACTTTAGTTAGAACAGCAGCGTCACTCCACAACAGTATCTCCCATCATAGCATGAAAGTGCATCTTTTAAAGAGCTACCTACTGCCCAGCTGAATCAAATCCATTTTTCTATTTTTATCCTCTAATCACTCTAATTTTCTCTAATCCTCCCACAGATACTGTCCTCTGCTCCTTCTCTGAGTGCTCATTTTTATTCCTTTACAGTCGTAGGAATGTGTTCAGGGCACAGTTGCTCTGATTTCTTGCGGTTGCCACCACTGGTCACTTGTAATAAAACATTTAACCTTACTCTGCTGATGTCCTTGTGCCAGGCCCCATGGAGGAGCTGCACAGCCTGGACCCCAGGAGACAGGAGCTGCTGGAGGCCAGGTTCACGGGAGCTGTCAGTGGCAACACAGTAGGCAGCACTGGGAGCACCAGCGGAGGTGCTAAGGTAACGGCGGCACAGAAAAACGAAATCCTCATTTTTGAGCTGCGTCACACACCGGACACAAACAAAGTTGACCATGTTTCCAGCCAAATAGACCCCAGGAACTGAGGAAGCTCATGAGCTGAAAGGTCCTTATGTGCAATCCTGTTTGCATTTTCTGCTACATCTGCAGATTTGACTGATAAAACTACCAACTTTTTTAGACTACTAGGAAGGTTGGCCACATTGTTTAAGTGCCAACAGTGTTACAAGAAACTCCAATTTTAACTCAGTGTGTGACTAACTCCACCACAGCAAGTGCTATGTCAGTAGGTTCCCATGGTGAAAAAAGCAGGTAAAGTTCCTGTTTTCCTAAAAAGGATGCAGGTTTCCTGGAAAAGTTGTTGCTTTGGAAAAGGGCCAAGTGACACACCTAATAAATGAAGATCTGGATTCCTATCAGACGTGGCAGGCAAGAGGCACGCCTCGCCTTTGTTTCACTGTTGTTTACATTTCGTGAGGTCACTGAATTTGGAAAGCGTCACACACCTGGGAATATTTTCATATTGTATGCGCTCACTTATTTGTTTGAATTCTCATTGTGTGTAGGGTCTGGCCAATGAATCCTCTAACCACAGCTATGGAAGTCTCGGCTCATCCAGCGACAAGGAGTCAGAGGTAAAACACACACACACACACACACACACACACAGTCATTTCTGCAATGGACGTGTTTTTGTTGATCACTATTAGTTATGACAGTGTTATACGATGAATTATCCACTGAATTTTATAGTCAGGTATTACTGCGAAGATAGGACAAGAAATAAAATATCACACAATTTATTAAATGCACTGATTTCGACAATGAAACCTAGTTAGATACAGTTGCGCTGTGTTTTTTCCTGTGCTCGGCCCACTCGACTTTGAGTCTCTCCCACTACATCCACCTCTCCCTGTTTTCTCTTCCTAGAACTCTGATTTGAAAAGAGGGAGCTCCCCTGCCTACTCAGTATGTACTCTTTTCTTCCTGCTGCTCTTTCCTGTTGAACACCTCCACTGGAACTAGTTTTGTTAGGTAAAACACAGGGGATTTATGTTTTTTTTTTTTTTCTGTCTCTCTCTTCTATTCCATATTGATTAACAGACTCCGGAGAAGAAGCACTCCGAATCGTCCAGAGGGAGAAAAAGGAAAGCTGACACCTATTCAGAGAGTAGTCAAGGTACGACTGACACCTGCAGAAAATCGCAGCATCTATGCGTCACTGATATCTTGCATTAAGTCTTTGTTCAATATTCTGTGCAGGGAAGACCTCCACACGTGGGCCCAAGATCAGCGACTACTTTGATGTGAGTATCGCAGCAACTCTGATATGTTTCTGTTCTTATCATTTTGAACTAGAATCTTAAGTCTGTACATTTCTGTCTCTGCAAAGTTCCAGGGTGGAAATGGTTCCAGTCCAGTCAGAGCCCTCCCGTCAGCCCGCCGCTCTCCACAGAACTCACATTCTGCTCCTGGCTCAATCGTAAGTGTTTGGCAAACAGTAAAAAACGTCTTACGCAGGGATTTCTGATGGGTTATTTGCGCATGAGGTGCATGTGAGTCTCTGCGTGTTGTTAGAAGGTTTAACAATACCTCTGTGTCTGTAGATCCGGCAGAACAGTTCCTCTCCCACCAGTCTGTGTTTCGGGGATCACAATCCCAAAGCCTCATCCAGCAAATGTGTCCAGGTAGTATGACGCACACAGAAAGCACATTCCTCTTGCACATTTATTCCTGCAGTATACATTGTATATTTAGTAATACACTACTTCTAACCGGTACTTGTTTTTCTGGCTGACTCTCTTAGACGGAGCTAACAGGCTTGAAACTTGCTGCTCTGGAGAGCAACAAGAGTCTGGACCTGGAAAAGAAAGAGGGGCGAATAGATGACCTTCTCAGGGTGAGTTCAATGTCTATAACACTGAGTGCATGGTAGGATGACTGGCTAATGTACTACAGAACGTCATTTCATGTTTTATTTATGTTATATGTATATATAACCACGCAGCCAAACTTACTCTGCTCCCACTGTCTCTCCTTAACAGGCTAACTGTGACCTGCGGAGACAGATTGATGAACAGCAGAAACTCCTGGAGAAGTACAAGGAGAGGCTCAACAAGTGCATCACTATGAGCAAGAAACTACTTATAGAGAAGGTATCTGTCTTTGTGTGCATGTACATCAGCTTATTGTGTTCTTAAGTAGAATGTACAGAAGTTTTCAAGCTCATTTGTTGCAAAGAAGAGGCTCCTTACATGCAATATTGGTATTCCTTAACAATCTAAGTGCAGTATTCCTTGGTGTTTTAGCTCTGCTTTGGTCCGAAACGCCCTGAAAGGAAAAAACCTGTTATTGGGTTGGTAGATCATTGAATCTCTTCACCTGCCACCTGTCTCCTCCAGGTTTTCACCATTTCGTGCTGGAGCCTTATAGAGCTGCACAGTGGTGTGTTCATGGGGTTTAATGTACAAGCAGTTCTTTCACATCACACTGTCTGGAGTGTTTAAATTTGTAATGTAAAAATGTAGTAAATAATAAATGTAATAAATCAATAAATAATGTAATAAATAAATGTATTCATGGGGACACTTGAGAAGGTAGAGACGAGGGCTCACGGGAATATCGGGCATGTTTTAAGAGAAACGCCTTCTTTCCTCACCCGCTGCCGTTGAGACACCTTCAACACGCTGCTCGTCATTTCTAACTGTGTGCAAACGTTTGTCCGCCTGGTTTTGTGCACAGAGCACCCAGGAGAAGCAGTCGTGCCGAGAGAAGAGCATGCAGGACCGTCTCCGCCTCGGTCACTTCACCACCGTCAGACACGGAGCGTCCTACACGGAGCAGTGGACCGACGGATACGCATTCCAGAACCTGATCAAGTGAGAGATTACAAACACACACATCGTTTTGACACAACTAATCCCATTCCTTTTAGACTTTGCGTAGAGCAAAAAACATGTGAAAAGCTGTTTTTTATTGTCAGTATTTCCCCTATGACCCATTCCCTCCTCCTCCGCATGCAGGCAACAAGAGGGCATCAATCAGCAGAGGGAGGACATAGAGCGACAGAGGAAGCTGCTTGCCAAGAGGAAGCCTCCAAACCCTGCGTCTCCCTCCCTCTCTGTGGCCTCCACCTCTGAACCCAAGCAGAGAAAAACCAAGGTGGTCAACGGCAACGACTCTGACCCCTTCCTCAAGCCCTCCTTGCCCCAGCTGTGAGTACACTGAAATAAATACATACCGTCTGTGAAACTACTAAACTATCTTAAGGCGTCTTTTTTACCTCACAATTTAGTGCTCTGCTCGCTGTAATTGCACAGTATCAGTGTCAAAGGCTTAAAGATATCATGTGGCCAATGTTTGGATGTCATTGCCTTTGATCTGTCAGCAACGTGTGGGAGTCTGATTCTCTCTTAAATCAGAGGCTTTAGAAAGCACTGAAGATGATGTGTGTTTAAATGTAAGCAGACTTCCAAAGTGTTAAACGAATGGTCCCAATCAAATTTGTTTTGTTTGGAGATTTTCACTCGTCCACATTTTTTTGTCAGACTGACCCTCGCCGAGTACCACGAGCAGGAAGAAATCTTCAAGCTTCGCCTCGGACATCTGAAGAAGGTCAGTAGCAAAAAAACATGAACCAGTAAATTAACCAGCCAAGAAGAACATGTCATGACCAAACATTTCAGTTCAAAACGTACATCAAAACATTGAAAACATAATTAAAATCGAGATGTTCACACATTAATCTTGACACTTCATGAGTTTCAAGTTAATTGAACCTCTTAACAGGAAAATAACTGAAACGTAACATTTTTCTCCATGTCATGTGTCATGCAGGAGGAAGCTGAGATCCAAGCAGAACTGGAGCGGTTGGAGCGGGTGAGGAACCTCCACATTAGAGAGTTGAAGAGGATAAACAATGAGGACAGCTCAGCGTAAGTCCATTCAACACACCTGAAGCTGCACAATAAAAACAGATGTCAGACTAAGTTCCTAGATGGTCTGGTACAAACAATGAGCATTTTCTCCACACGCCACCTGATTAATTGCTCACTAAAAAGTTGTGTTTCTTCTCACAGGTTTAAAGACCATCCTACTCTGAATGAGAGGTACCTGCTGCTGCACTTGCTGGGCAGGGGCGGCTTCAGTGAAGTTTATAAGGTAACGTCTGTATGGCTGCACTAGTTTTTTTTCCCCCCCCCATTCTCTTACTGTGCAAAGCATTTTCAGATACAAAACGTGTTTTCTTTGTCACACACAGGCTTTTGACCTGTTTGAGCAGCGTTATGCAGCTGTTAAAATCCACCAGCTCAACAAGAACTGGAGAGAGGAGAAAAAGGAGAACTACCATAAGTAGGTCTTATATACACACACAGATATCTTACATACATGCAGACAAAGTGTTTCTCCAGTAACTCACACACAAACGCTACATTGACATGTATTTCCTTCCAGGCATGCATGCAGGGAGTACAGGATACACAAGCAGCTGGACCATCCCAGAATAGTCAAACTGTACGACTATTTCTCCCTGGATACTGACACGTGAGTCACCTCTGACCTCTGCCAGCTGCAGCCCTGCTGGGCTGATGCATCCTGAGGTTGTTTATCACACGCAACTGTATTCAACAGCATCTCTAAAGCATTCTTTGCAGTAGCTTTAAAACAGCAGACTTAACGGTTTGTTAAAGGCCTTACCCAGTAAAGTTTGTAATCTGCCTCAAGGCTGTACGTCAGAGGGTGGCAAAAGTAAATGCAAACAAGGGGGTGTTATCAGGTTGGGATTGGGAATGCATGATTCAGCAGCAACATGCCCTGACATTGGAAGTTATATTTAAAGCCTTGACTTTTAGCTTGCAGGGTTATTTGTCATTTTAGCCTTCAGAGTCTCCTCCAGCTCTTAGGAAACATTTTGCTGGATGAGAGGTTGATCTTTCTTCTTTTAAAATCAATAAACGAATGACACAGTAAGCACATAATTATCCTTTTCTCTTGTGCGGAATTGTGTAACATTTCTGTCCGTCCTCTGTCCTGCCAGGTTCTGCACCGTGCTGGAGTTCTGCGAAGGCAACGACCTGGACTTCTACCTGAAGCAAAACAAGCTGATGTCAGAGAAGGAGGCACGCTCCATTGTCATGCAGATTGTCAGCGCCCTGCGCTACCTCAACGAGATCAAACCTCCCATCATCCACTACGACCTCAAACCCGGTGGGTCAAATGTTGGAACTGAACGGCTTATTTACTTGAAAGGGATGAATGGTACACAGAGTTAGATTCAGATGACTGAGACGTGGATGGATACACAGACAGTGCTCGGTTTGCAATGTTTGACACTTCTTAGAAGAGGCTTTCTTGTCAATCTGTGATGTGATATGGACCCTGCTGGGGCTTTGCATGTTTAGCTCTGTGCAGTTGGTGATACCGCTGCTCCTGTGCCACTCTCTCTCACTGTCTGTCTCGTTCACAGGTAACATCTTATTAGTGGATGGTACTGCATGTGGAGAAATCAAAATCACAGACTTCGGCTTGTCAAAGATCATGGATGATGATAACTACGGCGTGGACGGTATGGACCTCACATCACAGGGAGCAGGCACCTACTGGTAAGACGCAGATACACACACACTGACACAGTAATGCAGGTTAAAACTCTTTTCACTTGTATGCTATGGAATAATGATAGAAAAGTCAAGGATCTATGAATGAACTCTCTATTACATTGTATGACATGGATTGTATTCTCTGTGTGTGTGTGTTTCGCAGGTACCTCCCTCCAGAGTGTTTTGTGGTGGGAAAGGAACCGCCTAAGATTTCAAACAAGGTGGACGTCTGGTCTGTGGGAGTGATCTTCTTCCAGTGCCTCTACGGACGCAAGGTAACAAACTCAACACCACCCACTACACTGAGGAAAGAGCGAATGAACTCAACAATCTGTGTTTAAACATGCAAGAAGAGCTTCAACTCTGGTAGATTGTTCCACATGGGATTGTTAGCTTAATGCGTTGGGTCAATTACATCACCTCTGTGAGGCATTGCTTTGAAATGTGGGGAGGAGTGAAAGTGTGATTGCAGTGTGTGACTAACTTTTCTCTTGAATTCAGCGTCCCAGAGGAACCGCATGGGTTTCAGTGTAAAAGGCGTTGGAACAGTAGTGATTTGAATGCGTTTTTTTGAATGTTTTTTCCAGCCGTTTGGTCACAACCAGTCACAGCAGGACATCCTCCAGGAAAACACCATCCTCAAAGCCACAGAGGTCCAGTTCCCTGCTAAACCACAGGCCAGCACAGAGGCCAAGGTAACACACACACACACACACACACACACACACACACACCGATGAATGGACACATAAACACATAGAGTAAACATTCATACAAACAAGAGATGGGCTAGTGTGCCAGTTTTATTATATACACTCTGCTAAAAATGTTTGATGTTTGACATCTCATCGCCAGATTTATCAGACAACATTGACTTTGTTCAATAATCCAATAATAATCAATACAATATAGATGATATTCTGGAGATTCCCATGTAAACATCCTCTGTTTACCTTAAACCAAATAATTTCATAGTAGGGTTTGGAGATATGGATAAAATCAATCACACATTAAGAAAGTGATTCAATATCAATATATATATATCCTGACACAATAATCCAGGTAATAATATATCTGAAAGATCAATATACTTCACACATTGATGCAAAAATCCTGTAAATCCAATGCTGCCAGAAAGCATTCCTGCCTAATAATGTGCAACATTTCCTGATTTGAGTAGCTGAACGTCTGACAGTTGACAGATTTATATGACTGCGTGGTAAACATTGTGATGTTGCCTGGCGAGAAGAGGCTTGAAGGTTGAGACGTGGTGTATTGAAATTATAGTCGCAATAAAAAATGTATGTTCATACACACTATGATTTAAGTATCAATGTCTACCTGAGTTTTTGGCGGCGCAGTTACATGTTGACACACGCTCGTGTATTTATAAAAAGATCAGCAGTGTCTTTGCCACCAGATAGACAAAAGACAAAGGTTGCAGGGCCTCTTTCTTATTCTATCTATCTTTAGAAACTATAAAGAGTCTAATGAGAGATTCACATCAAGCTGGTTCTTAACACACAAACACACACAGCCTGGAGCTCAGTGTCTAAAACGCTCTCCTCTGCTCCGCAGGCGTTCATCCGGCGCTGTCTGGCCTATCGCAAGGAGGACAGGTTCGATGTTCACCAACTGTGCTCGGACAGCTACCTCCTCCCCCACATGAGACGTTCGAACTCCTCCGGCTCCCTGCAGCCCTCCGCCTCATCTCTCCCCACCTACTGACTTGGCTCTCTCACGTGACTGACAGGACCCTCTGGCCAATTCCAAAGCAGGAATGTGGGAATTTGAGGATGACGGATGTGGATCTCTCTCTCTATCTCTTTCTTTTGTTTTTTTTACCTGAGCTGTTCCTAAATGGATAAATTGGCGAGAGAAGAGGAAGAAAGGGGGATACTGGAGTTGCATATGTTGTGCCCCTGAACTCAACTGCGTGAGATGGGGGGGAAAGAAATAAACTGAAAAACAGAAGAGAAATTCAAAGAGAGAGGGGAAAAGATTTAGAGAGAGGCAGTGGCATTGTTTGGAACGAGAGCTAGAGATTTTGTTTATGGATTTTATTAATTAACCCCTTAGGAGACGTTTAAACAGCTGTAGGAGCTCCTATCCAAGCCCACCTCTTAGCTCCACACCATGATACACCTCACAAGACGGCTGAGAATGGCTTCAACAGAAAGACACTGGTGGTCTTGTTGCTTAGGGTGGCGGTGGGGAACAGATAGAGGAGGTACGAGTTCAACCTATTCAAGTCAACTCTGCAATCTGTTTTTATGAGGCACAAAATGATGGTTACATGTCATTGAATTCACCCTTGAGGGGGTCGACTTAAAAGTAATGATGTAACCTGGATGGGACTTGACTTTAAAAAAAAAAAAAAATTCCAGATAAAATTTCTGGGTTTGATTTGCACTTCCGATCCAGATCGCGGTCATCTGGTCTCACAGATTTGGCATGAAGTACCACAGCGTGGGTTAGTTCTGGACTTATCAGTAGTCAAATCCTCCGTTCAAACTTTTGTTGTGTTGCAAAGCAATTCAGGTCTACTGCCGGGTTTACAGAAAGATCTGTGAATCTGTCTTAATCCATTTTTGCTGTTCAGATTATGGAGTCAAAATGTTTCAAAGTATTACAGGACCATGTTGTCATAGATGTCCTCGTCTGCCTGCCTGAAGAGAGTTGGACTGAAGCGAGGGACTGGATCAGCTGTCGCTGTACTGCAAAGACTCCCGTGGTTACAGGACTGTTTCCAGGGGCGCAGAGTTAAGTGTACATTTCACATGCAGGAGCAGACATTACCCACTAGCAAAATCTATAATAATGAGGCTTATCCTTGCTTCCCAGTGTCTCACTTTGCTCTGTTTATTTGTGTTTCCTCCTGAAAGCTGTTCTCAGTTTGCTGCTATAAATGTTGCTTTTAGTTTGTAACGTGTGAATGGTTTTCGCCTCGCGTATGTGCATACTTGAACACTCTCCAGAGCCTCTTTTCTGAAATGGACACCCGCTGTGCTATTGGAAGGGGATGCGACACGTTCTTCTGCCACAAAACATCACTGTCCATCTGGGTTTTTGTTTACTTTCATGTAGAAGTCTAACAGACATCATATGGAGCAAAGTCCCTGTATGCTGTGTAGTGATACTGGAAATGGGTGGGGGGGTGGGAGAGGGAGTGGTGGGGGGGCGGGGGGGGTGGTCACACCTGTTCATGCCTGTACAAGTGGGCACGCTCCAGGTTGGCTGTGTTGCAGCATGATTTACTGCAGCTAGAAATCAAGCGGATATATCACAATGTTGTCGTCCTGTAAATAAAAACACTTAACATGTATGTTGTTGTGAACGTTTTAAACCTTTTCAAATGTCGGCAACTTTGACTCCGCCTGAGGCAAACGGTGTGTGTGTGATGTCACCTGCTTTAAAAATAAGTCTTAATTCTCTGAGTGCAAGCCGTTAGATGAACAAAAAAACAACCTCATACACAGATACACTTTCAAAAACATGACAGGTGAATTAAACGGCAGGCAGTACCTGCTCCCGGCTTGCTGCTCCTAAATGAAAGCAAGTGATTAAGTGCAATGAAACAGCTGAAGTCCATGTCCAGTTTGATAAATTGTAATTTCATCCACTCGGGTGCAGTAAGGTGTAAAACAAACCTATCCCCTCTTGTCTAGTTTTTTTTTTTTTTTTTTAATCTCTCTTCTACTTGACAAAACAGAAAATGGGTGCTAGCATGAAGCGCATACTGTTTGATTAATGACAGCCATGTGTAGACAGATGTAAGTACAGCCATTAGTAAGCAACATGTCAAACCACATTAGCGACGGGGGTGCAACGCTAGGCCATGTCGTTCATATGCAATAAAAATTGCCTTACGAGTCTTAATTCCTGCAGTGTGACACATACTTCCTGTGTAGGGTTATGCAACTTCACTCAAAGTGTTTGACACAAAATGGAGCATGGAGGAAGGTGATAATATCCATATGAAGACTGGAATATTTAAATATTTTGGCTCCACTTATCACAATATTTAGCCAAGCTGGAGCTGTTACATTCGCATCAGTTCAGTCAGTAGGCATTTCTTACAATATGAGACAAATCAAGATAACCCAGCTCCCACACGTTACCAACACTAATTCATTTAATAGATAGATTTCAGAGAACTAACACCGAGGTCTGCAGGTCTTAAGCCCCTCAATAACCTCTGAGCTGGGAGCTGTTTAGTTTAGCTTTTGGTTAAAAACCAGAGTATTTTGAATGTTCAGTAAACAGGATGCACCATTTTGTTGTTTGCTGTAACCTCAGCAAGCTGATTCCGTCTGTATTGTGCAATTTGGTGGCAATGTGAGAATTGCTGTTGTTACATTAACACATTGAAGCTTTTAAATTATGGATTTTTAGTCATTAATTGCATCAATTCATACTTTTGTATTATTTGGAGATATGGGGTGGGTTTTTGTACAGTCCTTTACTTGTTGCTCATCATTACATATTTCCCTGTGCACCTGTCTGAATGCAAAGACTGTATGACTTCCAACATGAGACAAATCTCACCGTCCTGTCACCTGTAGTGAAAACACACATGAAACATCGTACACACTGATGTAATTTTCCCATCTTCAGAGCACATGAAGTCAAGTTTTAACTTGAGCCACATCTTTACTACGCTCTTATTCCTCTTTCATGACAATTTTTTATCTTTTCGCTTTGTGTTTATGCGTAAAGGTCAAATTACAAGACAAGCAACATAAAGACACAGAGGCGTCACGTAAAATTAATTTGGCTTTATTGCTCGCACTGTGCATACTGGAGATGTTTTCAGTAAATTCTTACAGCGACATCTTGCGGCTGTACGGCATCACTGCAACTCTGCCTACAAATTCACTTCGTGCCATGCCAGAAGGAGACGTACTGTGTATTTAATAAACCTGCACCCATGTTTCACCCTACCAACTAATCACCCGACAGCAAGCACACACCTCACTGAGTAGATCATGTAACTGTAAACCTCCGTCCCTTCTGGCATGGCGTCCAGGCTGTTGCCGTCTGTGTGGTAGAGACGGGCGGGTAACTGTAGAGTTCTGGATATAGGTGAAGACATACGAGGGGACAGACATAACTAATCATTTCAAAACTCAAAAGGTGGTGCAAAATAATGCAGATTCATTTACTGGGTGGGGACACTCATACAGCAAATTCAACAAAAATTAATACATGTCAATCAAATATATCTATTGGTCAGGGGTCAACTAACTAATAAGAGGTTATACATTAGGGCTGGACGATATGACCTAGAATCTATCGCATGATAAATTCATATTTACCTTAATAGCAATGAGTGTAACAACTATTTTCCAATACAGCAGTGCATGATATTTATTCTCCTGCGTTATCCCACTTCTGTTCTGATTTATTCCAGTGTGACCAGTTAAAGAACTCCTCGCCTGGACTGTGAGCTGATTGGTTAGTTAAACGTCCATTTGTTGTCATTTGTATTTGTAACTTTTCTTACTTTATTTATACAAGATTAATGGTGTGGGTAATTGAGTAAATTCGGTTTATCGTCCAGCCCTATAAACATACACCGTTTATATAAAAAAAAAAGTTATGTGAAACAGAGAGGATTGACACATCAGAAAGGTGAAAATCCTAAGATAGTTCTTTGCCTTGTTGCACCTGCAGAAGTGCGAAGCGTACTACAAACCGAAGAGTAGACCTCGTCCTCCTCATACAGTAGCTAAGGCGAGCTGCCATGCTACCAGCTTCTCTGCAATATATCAATCTGGCAATAAAGACATGTTGGTAAGACCAGTTTACATCCGTCCTCCATTCTTCATATCCATTCATCCTTCATTGCTCCACACAAGCCTCCTCACCCATACCTGGAACATGTCGACCTCTATGTCTGAACTGGTGCAGCTGTCTGACTGTCCCTCTTGGCCAAATAAATAGAAAAAAAATAACAGAGAAAGACAGATGGGGTAGAAAGAGAAACCAGGTGTGTGTGTGTTTTGGTTTGATGGCAAGCGGGTCGTTCTTTCCCAGGTTACGACGACGTTAGTGTTTCCGTGGGGGCTTGTGTTTCCGTGGCGTTCGTGGAGGCGGCTTCCGTGGGTGTTGTGGTGTTGGCGGCAGGCTCGGTTGCAGGCGCCGCTGTGACTGTGACCGAGGCTGGAGGGGCAGCGATGGTGGTGGAGGTGGGCAGGATGGGGGCCACTCCCTGAGGCAGGAGTGGAGGCAGCTGGGAGGGAAGCATTGTGGGCAGAGGGGGCAACGGGGCCAGACCTGGCAGGTTGAGGGGAGGGAGGGAGGCAAGATTTGGGACTCCTGGAGAGAGAGAGGGGAAAAGAATGAGAAAACGAGAGATATGTTGAGTGGCCAGTATACTCCGTCATCACAAGTACAATTAGACCTGATGAGGGGGCTAAAAGAAAAATTAACGGATCATCAGATTTACTGCAGTTCATCCCAAGTGGAACATGAATGTCTGTACAAAATGTCATAGCAATCCATCCAATATTTGTTTAGATATCTGTCTGGACTGATAGACATTCTATTATCCCTAGAGCCACGCTGCTAATGTGGCTAAAGCAAATATTAGAAGAAAGTCTGCAAAACCCAACATGTTTGTGTTGTTTTTTTCCCACTTTCCTGTCCTGGTAAAAATCTGGCACCCCTCGGATTTAACTTTGAGAGAACTGCTGGAATAAAGTATTTGCATACAGTATGTGACTGATGCAGAAAGTAATTCTATTTGTTTACCTGTCATTCCTGCTGGAGGCGGTAAGGTGCTGGTCCCTGCTAGTGACATGGCACTGAGGTCTGGGAGTGGCAGGTTGAGGTTGGGAAGGTTCGGTAGTGGGGGTAAGCCAGCCGGGAGGGGCATCAGACCTATAAGAAAACACAAGATACAGTATTAGAGCAAGCTCTTATTATTCATTCTTTTCTTTTTTTTTTTTTTTTTTAACTGCCAGTGCCGTATTTACATTAAAGTGAGTTTAATGAAAATAAAGCACTGGATGCAACAATTAGAGAGTTAAAAAAAAAAAAAACCTGCATTACAGAACCAAAGTCTTTAGAAAACAATACTGACAATAAAAACAGAGAAAGTATCATGAGAGAGCTGATGGGAACACACAGGCTGTGATAGAGAAGTTCCTGCGAAGTGAAAATCTTGCATAAATACTGTTTACTGATAGTCACGGCTTGTCCTTAGGGAAACAAAGAGTGTGTATTGTGTACACACCCTAAGATGTACTATTGGCTAATGCAGCTGTGGCAGATCGTGCTTTTTTTTTCTGCCTGGGTAGGAACACACCCTCAGAAATCTGTACAGACAGAGCAATAATGCCTCTGCTGGGCTTTTTTTTTTTTAAAATGTATGGTGTTGTAAACTCTCTGACACAGCAGGAGTACAGATAAATGACTTGTGCTTTGAATGTTTGAGAAATCACCCACCTGGTAGCGTGGTGGCAGGGTTGAAGGTGGTGGTAGCAGGATTCAGTGGAGTGAGCGGGCTGAGGGAGGGGCTGGAAGTGGAGGGGAGCAGAGGGACTGTGGGCAAACCTGAAGGGGAGGGAGGCAGAGAAGACACATTAGATGAGAATATGTGGAGTCAATACAAATATTTATTACACAGTTGTTTTTTTTGTTTTTTTTAAATCGCCGACAGCACAGTCGCATAATGAGCTTACTGTGTTGCAGTACTGTATATGTATGGGAGCAAACAGAGAGAAATCGAGGTGGAATACCTGTCTGAAGCTCACTGGGCATGGTGGGCGGGGCTGTGCTGATTGACAGGCCGGACAGTGAATCTTCAAGGCCAGGGACAGCAGGTGCAGTAGGAGGAGGGCTTACTGCTGAGAGCTGGACCTGAAGGAGTTAAAGAGAGAAGAAGAGGGAAGTAGAGAAAAAGTTGCTGTCAAAGATAAGGTCACATTCATCTGCGTGTGCAGTTAACGCTAGTGAGCACTGTTGTCCTACTCATAATGCAGAAACACTTTACAAGACACAAAACTTCAGTCTTTGCAATGTCATGCACATTCACTACACACTGACTGGTAAAGAACTGATAATGAAAGACCTGCATTCATATTTAACGGTTGTTTTGAGCATGATTTCAAAGAGCACAAGCTGTGGTAAAGGATCATGAAAAGTATGTGTGGCCTGACCTCAGTGAATCCATCCTTCAGCGGACTGACAGGCTCGCTGGGGGAGTTTCCAGGGAAGCTGATCTTCTTCCCTTCCTCAAAGGGCCGGGTAGGGATTCGGTGGAGGTATCCGTAGCCAATCCCACATCCCAGGCTGGAATGGTTTGGGAGAAAATAATGTTGAGAATCCAAACAACAACCTCAAGATTTTTCATTCTAACACATTGAGATTAGCCTGGTTCCAGACCTCTGAATTACCACCCACATCTTTGAGTTTTTCAGCTATTCAAACAGGCCTGGTGTTGTTCTAACTGACGGCTGTTTCGCCCAGTTGGAATTGACTAATCAGAGCTTTGTGGGCGGATTAAGAATGGGGATTTGATCTACCTGTGTCAGAGCCAGAAAAATAGATACATCTATGAAGAATAGTGACAGAGAAATGAGCAGAAAATGCCAAAATGCATGAATGAAGTGGACGTTGTTGTAAGTCGACTTACAGAAATAACTAATATTGGCATATTTCTTCAATCATCATTGTAAACATTGAGGCAAATGCTGCTGGCAACCGCAGCTTCCATGCTGACTGAAAACAATGTCAGTGGGATGAAAACTCATTTATTAAAGTAAAACAAAACACCCCCCAAATAAAACACTAACTTTAAATAATCTTATTTAGGGCTGCTTTCATTATCAATTAATCTTGTGGTTGTTTTCTCAATTAATAAATGAGTTGTCTGGTCTATAAAATGACAAAAAATATTTTGAAAAATGCACGTCACGGTTTCCCAAAACCCAAGGTCATGTTTTCAAATATCTTGGTTTTTTTCGACCTACAGTCCAAAATCCAAAACTGCTTAGTTTACAATGATATAAAAAATGAGATAAGCAGTACTGTATTTATGGGGACAGTGTATAGTTTTGAACATAAATGATGCTCTGTACCAGATTTAGCTTCATTTTCATCTGCAGTCCCTCACAATTAAAACACATAACAGCACAATAACAAACAGTACAAAGCAAAAAACACACAGAACACAAAGCTAACAAAAATGTTTGGCGTATTGACATGTTTGACATTTATTGATTATCAAAATAGTTGCTGATTTATTGTCTGTCAATGGACTAAACCATTAATCTACTAATTGTTTCAGATCTAGTTTGATTCTCAGGCTAATCTGAGATATAATCCATATATTTCTGTTGGACGGTCATCAATTCTGAAAATTCTACATATTTCATTTTATGCCTGTAAGTCTAAGGAAGGGTGCAAGTGTGTGAAAGTGTGAGTATTACCTGCCCTCTCCTCCCCAGGCGCTGTTCGGTGTAATGACCACCTCTCTACAGTTGTCAGTGTCTGTGTTGTACACGTAGAGCTTCAGGCCCTTCCCCTCGTGGCTCTCTATCAGAGAGAACAGGTCCTCTGACTGCAAATAAAGTCACAGAATCACAATCATCATCAAGTGGGAAATGCACAGGAGTGATAGTGGCATGGACCTAAAGTGCTGATGAACTACCTCATTCATAACAGTGTCAGCTCCGATGATGTAGTCAGTGTGCGGCCGCAAGCCGGCGAGGGCTGCTGGGGAATTAGGCTCCACTTCCTGTTACAGAGAGAGTACAGTGAGTGAACAAACTACTTAACAGAGCCAATACAGTACAGATGAGACTTCGAGGCTACCTACCAGAACATGCCAAACATTCTCATTGGCTCCCTCGAAGCTGCAAAAACGAATTGAGACACCAAGCAAGCCCTGACCCCCCCACAGGTTGCTGGGTGTGACTGTAGACTCCCGCAGCTCCAGGGTCTTTGAGGAGTAAACCAGCATCTTGACCGGTTTCTCCACACTGGCTTTGAGTAAGTCTTTCAATGTGTCGTTGTCCTTGTTCTGTGGAAAACAGGAATGAAGAAGAGTAGTGAGAGGAAACCATGAAATACACCTCATTACCTTTATTTGGTCCTGATACACACAGTCGCTGTCTGAATCGCACATGATCTCCTCACTTACCAGTCTGGTGTTATTGATGGAAACGATGAAGTCAAAGAAAGGCTCCAGTCCTGCTCGGTGTCCAGGCGAGTTCTCCTGGACCTGCACGAAAAAGAGAGACAACGTGAGCTGCTGCTGGACAGCGAGTAGCACTGTTGCTCGGTGCAGTTCACAGTGTCAACATGAACCAACTGGACCTGAGCTGACCAACACACAAGAGAGCAAAGCCTTCAGTGGCTTTCAAAGGAACAACTTTTGTCATACTAACATCTCAGAATATGATTTGTTGTGAATTACATTGCAGGCAAGTAACTGTAGTAACTTCAAAACGTACATTAATTAACACGCAGTCAAATCGGTTATAGTTTGCAGGATGGGAAAAATCAATTTATTTATATAGTACCTTTCATACAGGTTAGTGTAATTCAAAGTGCTTCACAGACAAATGACAAGTCAATAATAAGACAGAACAAGTGTAGACCGTAAAAGCAACAAAAACGGGGAAAAAAGTGATGGAAATTTGATAAAACTGATTTAGTAGCTATAATGACAGTAACAGTAAAATGGAGTGAAATAAAAACTAGGTTAAAAAATTGGATAAAATAGATCCACCCCCTTTATGGTGCACAACTGCACTGTTGTCAAATCGAGCTTCTAGCTACTGTCGCTTAATGTGCCTGATTTTTCTTATTTTGGAAGTTTAAAATATGACATCTGGCGTTCACCGTTAAGGATTAGCTTGTTAACTTTGCAGAGATTTTGCAAAACAAGGGAAGAGGCACTCTGTACAGGGACATGGCCGATAATTCATGCATTAACAAACCCAGCAGCTGTCATTCAGTACAGCTACTTTAGCTTTAGCTCGCTCCAACAGAAGCTTCCGGCAGGCACATTTAACTAGTTACTTAGCAGAAAATACAACAAGAAACGACAAGTGACACTTCCACGGCTCCAGAGCAGACAACGTTTTGGTTTTGGCGTTATCCACACAGAGGCCCTACTTGTCATCCCCGGCCTCTAGTCCACACACAGAGCCGGGGATCCTCCGCCTCTGACCCGGTGCTAAGCTAACAGCTATCAGCTAACAGCAGGCTAAGGAAGCTAAAAACTCACCCGGAGGACGTGGTAGCCCTCAGAGCCTCCTCCCGGTATCTCCACACTCTGCGAGCCTCCCATGGTTTCGCTGTTTTAAGGCTTTTCGAGATTTTAATGGCAGCTTGTTTCCCAGCAGAGGTGAGATACCTGAAGACTTGTACACACCGGGTACACGTCGTCAAATGACTAGCTGCCTGATGCGCATGCGCCGTTACGTGGCAGGAAATTTGCGTTTCAATTTCCAGTCGGTATTTTTATTAATTCAAAGACGTCGAGTTAATCAAAAACGTTTCTAAAAAAAATACATAGGTTTTAGATACCTTTTAAAAATGATGTCTTAAATATTTATATATTTTTTTACTGATATAATGAAAGATTTTTTTGTGGATACTCTCCAGCTTTCAATTCAGTTCGAATTCAATTCCAATTTTATTTGTATAAAACTATCTCATACAAAGGCAGTTCAAAGTGTTTTACATAAAACCAAAATAAACCTGCAAAAAATGTGCATATATACAAAAACACCCATGCATACATGAACATATAGCCTATAGGCCTACACAGATTGCCTACATACGCACATATATACAAACATACATACTGTACATATAAGGCAAGCTCATTTAAGAAAATGGTTGACTGAATAGGAAGGTCTTTAATTTGCTTTTAAAAGGACAAAGTGTCAGAGAAAGTCTAAGATCAGCAGGCAAACTGTTCCATACTTTAAGTGCATAAATTCTGAATGCCATCTCACTAGACTTTGAAAATGCTGTAGGTACATAGAGTAGATTTCCACCTTGTGACCTGAGAGATCTGCTGGGATGGTATACTGATGTCATATCTGATGTGTGCTGTGGAGTCACACCATTAAGTGCTTTGTTCACCAAGAGGAGAATTTTGAATTGTATTCTGAAGACAGCAGGTAGCAGGTAAGTTTTCTGAACTTATTTGGTCTGATTTTTTTGGTTAGCTGAGTTCTGGATAACTTGTAATCTATGGATTGTTTTGGTTGGAAGGCCCATAAACACTCTGCTCATGACAAATGCATGCATGAGTTTCTCTGAGTCAGACTGGGAAAGAAAGCCTCTGATTTTAGAGATATTTCTAAGTTGGTAAAAGATGATCTTGGTGATGCCGTTGATATGATCCCGAAAACTAAGTGTGACATCCATGATTACTTTTATGTTTTTGATCTGTTCACTTGTTTTTCATGATCTGGATTCCAGATACTCACAGACCAGCTGTCTCTGGGCTTTAACACCCACAACCAAAACCTCAGTTTTCTCCCTGCTGAGCAGAAGGAAGTTTACAGCCATCCAGTGGTTCATTTCTCCCCAGCAGTCGACCAGGGACTTTATGGAGTGTAACTCATAAGAGGACCCCTTTCACCTTTTACTCAACTGAAATGATAAATCACCACGATATATATATATTCATATAATTATGCAATTTTCACTGCCACAAATTCAAAATGATCAACTTACCAAAGTCGAGGAATAAAAAATATTTCAGGGTTTTATCAACAAAAGCAAATCTGAAATGGATTCAAGATACAGAAAAGTCACCCCTGCTTTGGTCTACATATGTTAAACTGACAGAGACTCAGATAACTCCTACATGATGAGTAGCTTTGTTTAGTTACACTGTTTCATCACTTCCTGCCTGTCTTTAAGAAGTCACTGTGTGGCAGTACTGTACTTTGTTTTTGCTTGTATCCGTTTAATTAAGAAAGCTACCCTTATTTAATGCTGACTCATCTACATTAGCTCTCAATGCTTATATAAAGTGCATAGTAACAATTTCCGTGCTCTGTTGGTTTGGTAGCATCACTTCCTAATTAAAGCTGGAAAGTAACATTCTGTAAAATGGAAAAACTTTATCTCCCCTCTCTCACCTTAAAAACCCCCACAGCTTCAGAAGCAGCAGGGCAAAGAACTCAGAGTTTAACTTTCTTACACTCACACACATGTAACTACACACTAGATTGGTCAGTAGCTACACACACATATACCAGAATAGCTAAATCAATAAAATGATGAAGGGTTAGTAAAAAATAATGTGCATTCAGTTATTTTTCCAATGTAAAACTAAACCTTAGATTAGAATATTATTGTTATATTCCTTAAATGTCGGCTTCTCAGGGTCCAGGTTCTGCAGGCTTTTCATGGCATAATATCTGGAAGGTTTATTTATCTAGAATATGCAGTGAGTTGCAACCCCTCTGAATAGGAGGTCATCTTTTATCCCTCAAGCTTCTTTTCTAGTGTGTTATTGAATAGCAGTGTATAATGCAGACCTTTCACTCTCTGGTCTATATGGGTCAGAGGGCAACGCTTTTGAAAAATCCAGCTGCTCTTTGCCATGAAGGATGCATGTGTTTTAAATTTTCAACATACAATATGTTATTTATACTCTGTTAACGCAGTGCTTAGATTCACATATCTGACATCTGTTACATTTGTTGTTAGAGTGCGTATCGGTTTTTACATCTTGCAGCCCTGCAGCAGCGGACTCAGTGATGATTGTTAGCTTATCTTATTAGCTCCTATTGGCAGCTCTTGAATGGAAACACTTCCCTCATGGCTAATGAGCAATTACAATCAATAATGTTTACATACCATAATGTTGTCTCGATGCACTGAAGAATACAAAGACAGGACTCTTAAATTTGGCATTACAAATGCTTGCTTCTGTAATGTGAAGCTGATCAAGATCTGTTTCTGCAGGTGACACATATATAATTTTTAAACATCAATGTAGCATTGTCATATGATTTGTGAGTAATAAACAAATGAGACCATGACAGATAACAATTATTTGCATTTATTTTAATGTTATTAGCACATATTTTACTCCACATTAGCACCACATGAACCCTGTTTACTGTCACAGAGATGATGTTACTTCTTGTCTCATGCCTCCTGCAAGATAAACATGTTGTAATTGATTTTGTTCATGAGCATTTAACTTCCATCTTTGTGAGAAACTCTTAAAACATTTTTGATTCTGCCAGGAGAATGATGCCCTCTCTATTTGTGTTGATTCTCTTTCTACTTTTAAAAAAAGCCCAGCTGATTTAATATTTGATATCAATGCATAATGTAAAATGTAATCCTGATCATTAATAGGTTTATGATGTAAAGCCTTTTTCAAGCTTTTCTTTTTCACAAATACATATTTTCATATGGAGGACTGTGCAGGCAGACAGTCACCACCAGAGGGCGTTGGCAGTACATCACATCCTCAGTGTTCATCTCATGATGAGACGAGATGAACACTGAGGATGCTTCAATCCACAATCACCCCTCCTTTTGATATTTTTATGCCCTCCGTGTAAATGTTATGAAACGCTGGAAACAATGCCTTTCTTTCACGAGTGGTGCAGTGAAGCTGAATCATAATATAGTCCTAGGTGGATGAATGCAAGAAGAGAACAGAGGGAGGGAAACTATGAAAAAAGAGGAAAGCAAGGGACGAGCAAATGCCAGGAGGGAAAAGAGCAAAAATGAAGGGAAGGAGAGAGAAAAGAGGTGAGGAGATGAGCTTAGGAGAGGAGCACAAAGGAGAGAGGGGAGCTGATTGGAGAGGAGAGTTTCACGCTGGAGAACAGCCAATCCGACACACAGCTGGGGGCCAAACAAAGCCTTCTCCAGGATGATTAGGCAGAGGCAATAATGTGTGTTTATGTGTGTGTGTAAGAACTGAGTGGGATGCAGCATAGACAGAAATATCAGCCGCAACAGAGAGAGATTGCTGTTTCAATAAGTCAGACTCAGTTTTCCCTTTAATAGACTTTATTAAAGATCTTTTTAGAGATGGTATGATTCTGTTAAAGTGCCGACTGAAAACCTCCTGGGAAACATTCCCTTACAGCTGGCTTCATCAAAATCCAGACTGGTCACGTACAGGAGTCATTGGCCACATACAGCACACAGATTACCTTAAATATGATTTATGCAATTGTGCCATTCACATAGTGGTCCCTAGTTACCATAAATACTTTATTTATAACATAACTCTTATATACTGCCATAGTACACATCCATTTACAATGGAAGAAAGAAAGGTCAACATTGTGCAAAGACACAAACAGGAACTCTTTATACAAGATATTCCATTGAGCTCCCATCACACTGAGAATACAGGTAATATGTATTACAATTAATATACTATATTACAGTAAATGCATTAGGATTCAGACGGATACAACAATCCTTTCTTCCCAGTCTCTAGAGGAGAGTACATTCTCACATCCTTGTGCTTCTTGCTAAAATAAAAGACCGGCATGACTGCCAGAGGAGTGTATAGACTTAATTCTTAATCTCATCAGAAGGCCAATAAATCATCTCAAAACATTCATTCAAAGAGACTCACAATCACAGAAAGAAACACACTATAGAAATTGCATCGCAGTCGAGGCTCAATAGGTAACATTTTACAAACACCTATAATCTATAAGAAGTTATATATGAAGGACAATGGATTGCTCTGTTCCCGGTTCTCTTTCTTTGGCTGACAAAATCACTAAAAATAAACCTTACTCAAGTTCCTGTGATTACATTTACAAATGTATTACCATGTAATACACATAAAGATACATTTACAGTAAAATACCTGAATCTGCAAACAGTGGAAATGCAATAAATATTTGTTTTTATATAATCAAATATTAGTATTTGAACTATGTTATAAACACATATGGGTATAACATGATTGCATGAAACAGACAACGAGCCAGCGTTTTACTAGTTCAAAGTCGTCACAGACTTGGGATAGCTGTAGACATTTTAAATCTTAATCTTAAAACCTCTACGAGGGAAAATATTTGCAGACTGTAAATCAGTTGCTCATCTAAATCCTCTCAGCTTTACACACTTGGTATCTACGGTGTGCACATTAGGTCATAATAAGCTTATTTTTAACACAGTGCTAGCCTAAAATACATGACAGGGTACACTCAGTGTGCCACATGCACACCTGCACACACACTGCTTCGGGGAATTGGACACTGCTTTAGGACAAATAGGTCGGTGCACCGAGATTAAATATACTGTATGTACAGCCGAAAGCACCAGTGATTCAATTTTGTGTAGTAAACGTATGATACAGAGGAATAATTTCATGATACTTTGTTATATTTTGATCTGTGCTTTTTCTCCCTTTCAGTGTTTGATCACATTCTCACACACACATTCAGGCACAGACAGGCAGACACTGAGAGACAAACTACATCGGACAAGAAACTAGATTACACACACACATTACGAGATTTCACAGCACACACATACATTAGAGTGTGGTTGTTGTACCTGGAGCCTTCAGATACTTCTATATATTTTGTCTAGAGGAGGAACAATGTGGGACAGAACAAGTAAGAAAACTTGAAGTCTCTCTCATTGCTAGTTTCTCTTCAGTTGGGGGAACAGTCAGAATGCTGCAGGCGAAGGTAGACCAGATAGAAAACGTGTCCTTTCATGACTCTGTCTGCAGCACTGTGAATGTTTCACCTCATTGGCATTTGCCTTAAAAATACAATAGATAAAAGAGCATAAGTGCAGCTCTGAAGAGCAGCGATGGCTGAGAGGTCTACAGGTCATTACCCAGCCTCTCAATCTCATCAATGAGGAAGTCGATGTCAGACTGGGTGGCCGCGGGGTTGGAGATGACCATACGGAAGAAGTTGACTTTATTACCCTGAGGCTGGTAGCCCACCATGGTGGAGCCTGACTCCATCATCATGGCCTTGATCTTTGGTGCCACCTGGTGGAGTGAAGAAATGACAAATCAGAGCCTTTGCATTTTGGAAAGGGAGCCTGAATAACGCTCATAGGTGGAATTAATAAAAAGGAAGGATAAATGTGAAAGCTGATGGGCGGAAATGTCTGAAATTGATAGACTAAGTGGTGTCTTACCCTGTGGAGTTTTTCTCTCCGCTCATCACCATCTGGCATGCCTCTCAGGCTGGGTGGGACGTACCAGAAGCAAACGTTGGTGTGCTGGGGCTGCAGAGACAAATAAACACATTTTATACACACACGCACAAAATGAAAGGAAAGAAGGATGGAGGCAAAGGAAAGCAAGCAAGGGAAATATTGTGACAGATCATTTAAACTAACAGTCTGTACATTTGTTTTTTGTCAGTTAGTTAACACGAAAAAGAGTGATGCATTTTAGATGTGGTATGCACATACAGTATGCTTGTAAGATTGTTTTCTATCATGCCAATACAGCTTATGAAACCAAAAAGATGAAGATAATATCAACATTGACAGAGTAGAAAATTAGAGAGGCTCACCACTCCATCAAACACCATCTGATATCCCTCCCTGTTCTTGATCTTGTTGTACAGGTACTGAGACAGATCCAAGCACTTGTCAATGTGCTGCTCAAACCCAATGGTGCCCTGCAGGGAAGAAGAGTCGGTACAAGTGTTGTGATAAAACCATAACATTTCCTATTGGCTTGAACAACTTAAAGAACGACATGTATGTGTGAATCTGTCTGTATCTGTTTTACCTTGGCCTTCCACATGAGCCAGAACTTAAAGATGTCAACATGACGGCCACACTGGATGGCTTTGTCCCCAGTGTCGTAGGTGACGTCGTACTGTTTGTCTGGTTGGAACAGGTAGCCGGCACACATGGAGTTACAGCCTGCCAGGATTCCCTACAGACACACATAGAGTACATACACTGTTAAACTATGCATGTTAGCAATATGTAAAACTTTCACAGGCTGCTGGTACTATGAAAAGTTAGATGATTATGGACATGTAAAGTGTGTACTGTACCTTCTCTCTGACCAGGATTGCAGAGCACTGTAGAGGCACGCCCATCATCTTGTGAGGGTTCCATGTGACGGAGTTGGCCCTGCAAAGTTCAATATATGTGTCAAACACATTTCCTTTAAATAATAACACAGAGCCATCCGTCTGTTCTCATGTACTTACCTCTCAATTCCATTAAGCTTATGGCGATGCTTCCTGGACATCAGCAGTCCACCACCCCACGCTCCCTGAGGAGACAAGACCGCACTGTCACAGAAAGGTACACAGGCAAGGATGCAGTATTACTACTGCTACTACTAACAAAATACCATGTGAACTACACTCACATCAACGTGGAGCCACAAGTTGTACTTCTCACAGATGTCAGCAATCTCATTAATGGGATCGAACGCACCGTAGACAGTTGAGCCACCTGTGGCGTTCACAAACAACGGCACGTAACCCTGCAGAATCAACACACATGACACTTAGAGATACTGAAAACACAGTAAGAGACAAAACAAAGCAAATAAAAGAAAAGGGAAATGTAAAAAATACACTTACCTTCTGTTTAGCGTCAATGATCTTTGCCTCCAGATCTGCAGGAATTACTCTCCCCCTGAAAGAGTGTGAAGCAGGAAATCATGTCTCATACTTATAATATCTTATAATATAATATTAACATACAGTATTTTAACATTTACTGTATTGACTGTGGCTTTACATTCCTACAATGAATCTCCTACCTCTCATCTGTGCTTAGCAGAATCACATTATCAGTACCAAAGCCCAGAGCGGCTCCAGCCTTCTTTATGGAGTAGTGGCTCTGTAGGGACACACATTAGGTAAACATTATAGAAATGAATAAGAAATAAGTAATAAATTCAAAGAGAATGGAGCTTTTGTGAAATAGCTGCTACTTGGGCTTCAGCTTGCTGTCATGTTTTCAACTGTTCAAGTCTTTATAGACAGAAGTAGATGTAATAAAATCAAAAAGACTCCATTAAAATAGCCATTGCCCTGATTCAAACAGACCTACTGATTATTACTGGACTTGGTCAATGGCCTCAATCTACAGCCAGTGAAGCATAGCACCTGCTTTATTAGAATATCTAAAATGGTGTGTATGTGCATGTGTTCACGGTCACATACATGTTCAGATGTGAAAAGGACAAGGCGGGGAGCGGCAGACATGCCCTTGGTCTTGACCTCAGGGAAATATTTGTAACGTGCGATCATCACACTGTACATGTTGGAGATAGCGCCCCCTGTTGAGCAGAAACACACACATCAGCACCCTGGATTGCGGTATGCACACAAATGTAGTGTTATTAGTTATGTAATAATAATTTGTTACTATCCAATATGGATAAGACACACTTTACTTGTATATCATGGATACTTCTCATTATAAACTAACCTGGTGAGAAGAGGCCATCTCCCTCTCCACCAGGCCAGCCAATCATCTCTCTCATTTTCTTCAGAGTCAGCTGCTCCATCAAAACAAACACTGGAGCGATCTCATAGGTGAACCTGTCAATCATATCAAAAAGATTATAAATACAGTACGTCAGCATGTCATTCAGCATCATTGTAACAAAAAAAGAAGAAAAGACAGTTTGATTCTTGCACCTGCAGAATATCTAAAACACACACAGACCAATTGGTTTTTCATCAGCTCTACTATAATTCCATCCACAGAGCACAAACTGGAGCTTGTGCTGACTGGGCTAATTAAAAAGTGTCTGATAGGAGTCAGGCAGCAAACATTCATATTCAAATGCCTTCTAAAATCACTCAGTGGTTTAATTAAAGCACACAAAGCTGTGATGGCTATCTGTCAATCCTGCCAATCTAAGTGGCGGGGCTGAATGGGGCTGATTTGATGGCTGAGAGAACTTGAATGTGTGTTTGAGAAAGATAACGGCGTGTGTTGATCATGAAATTCAGAAATTGAAGAAGAAACTATGGTTATTCATTTCACCTTTTCATTAAATGAAAGAAAAAGAAAAGACAACATCGTCAAAACACATAAAGAATCGTCAAAAAGTTGAGACAGAAAACATCTTTTAAAACATGCTGGCTGTGTGTCTGACCCCTCCTTTATCTAACAAGAGACCAAATGACAGGGACGAAACTCCTGAAGAGGCTGAAGTAGGTTAAATGTGTCACAGAAAGCCGAACGCTTTTGCTTTCTTTGCTAACTGACAGCCCATCTCACCACCTCCTACACACACCCTTAGGACTGATCCTTGTTTATCCTGTTTCTAATGAGGCCAGTTACACAACTCTCCTCCACTTCTATCAACCACCACCACCATTACCATCTAAAACATTGCCTCTCCTCTTCGATTACTCTTTGTTTTCTTCACAAGTAGGTATCTAAATCGGGATTGAAGCGTTTCATAGTTTAGGTAAGGAGGAGGAGAGATACAGGCTGTGAGAAGAGGGGGCTGTAGGGAAACAATACACTAAAGGAAACTGACAGGGGACAACAATAAAGAGGAGGGGGTGGTATGGAAGAAGAGGGAGGGAAATGCACAGAAAAGAGAAAGGATAACAAAGCAAAAAGAAATGCCTAAAATATAAGCAGTAAAGAATAGGAAGGGAAGACATGGTAGAGGACAAAGAGAAATGGAATGAAAAACAAAAGGATGACAAAAAAAAGAGGACAAAGAGACACATTTCTTGTGTAATTATCCCTGGTGAGATCTAGCCCATGGAATGGATTTGATTGGAACATTAGCTTGCAGTTGATAGACCAGCCCAGATTACGACTGCTGGGTTTCGGCTATGGCAGCGTTATGAACAGCCGCAACAAAGGATGGCATTACAAAGAAGACAAAATGTCTCACTGTGTAGCCCCTCACTGGCCTGATTTACAGTGTTTCTTTGAAATATTGGAATAAAGGTGCACACAAAAATTTAATATCCTGGATGTCTCACTTTCATTTTCTCTTAAAATACAGCCACAACAGACAAGGGACAGAACCAGTGCACCTTTTTAAAATTCTCCTTCTCTCCGTGAGTCATTTCAAGCTGTAATGACAATAATGGTGATCATTATCACAATCAGAGCCAATCATTGGTCTTTTCAGGGTGAAAATTACCCCTCAGTCACCTGCCTGTCTCCAGGGACAGCCCCTAAATGCCCTTATTATCGTCATCAAGGGCACTCAATGTGTGTTTGAATGTGTGTGTATGTGAGTCTCTATGCGACTAACCCTCTGACCCCCCAACCACACTCTCCTCTCAGCCCCCCCAAAGCACCACTGAGTCAGTCTGTATCCACAGGGACAATAGAGCCAGAATGAGCGCTCCACAGGGAGCTGCAGCAGCCAGTTTCCACAGTGTGACAGGGTTCTCTGTGCAGCCGTAGGACATTGTGTGTCAGTGTGGGGCCCAGCTGGCCTATCTGCTAAGACCAGCTCACAATGAGCCTGCAGTCAATGGACTGGAAACCCTAGCTGCTGTATCTGGGACAGCCAGAGCTGGTGTGTGTGTATGTGTGTGTGTGAGGACTGGTGTGTGTCTGTGTCATTACGAAAGTGTGCAGGAGCGTGTGTGCGAGTGTATGAATTCAATAGCCCTGTCTCTTGGGGCATTCTTCCAACCAGGAGATGAGATGGGAAAGTTTTTCCTAAGAGGGGGTGGTTTCCTGAGCTAATGTTTTGAGAAATTGTGTATATTAAGTGTCTCAATTTTCCTTGGGCTTTTGGTTTATTGTCCTTACATTGATCTTTCATTTAGGAGCCAGCCATGGAAAAAAGATAGAGGACACAATAGTTAGAGAATAGGGAACGCTCAATTTGTGATTATGGAGTGGAGTGTATTGTCCTCTACCCACTATTTATCTTTGTGCAGGGCCTGCTGTCTTTGCAGCTACATGTCAGTTTGGACTATGAAAATTTTAGGGACTTATTCTGCTTTTGAATCTGTGTTCAATTGCTGTTGTAATTGTGTCAATTTTCCAGCCTTCTTTTTGTAACTCAATCATGTCATTTTTGTTGTCATGATTTTTACCTTGTATATATAAAAATACAGCAGAAACAATTTGTTGATTAATCTGTTAGTCAGTTGACAGAAAAATAACTGTAAATAAACATAATAATCGATTAATCATTAACATATTTTTTCAAGTCAAAAGGCCAAATAGCTTCTTGATTGTGATTTTCTTCTTTTTTTGTTTTATGTGATTGAAATTGAGTAAATTTGATTATGTCACCTAAGGATTTAGGAAACTGTGACGGGCATTTTTCTTTATTTTCTGACATTTTTTAGACAAAACAATTAATCAAGAAAATAATTGCCAGGCTAATTGATTATAAAAATAATCAGTAGTTGCAGCCCTACAGAAGAGTATTGTACATTTTCTCTGTTTAGACCTTAAAGCCAATCTTAATACTGTTATGCTGTGAATTGGCATTAAAATATCATTTGTAAATTTCCATAGTGCATAGCTGTATCAATGATTAATTTTGAGGAAACATCTTAAAATGACAGATTTAATCCTCTGAGAAAGAATTGACAAAGCTGGAAATGTGAAGCTGGTTGGTTTTCTTTCAGCAAAGATGT
Source organism: Thunnus maccoyii (assembly GCF_910596095.1). Lineage (NCBI taxonomy): Eukaryota > Metazoa > Chordata > Actinopteri > Scombriformes > Scombridae > Thunnus > Thunnus maccoyii. Next base: position 8,134,762 of record NC_056544.1, on the reverse strand, counting down.
GCATGTTTATTCTTTATTCTGACATTGTACAGTCGTATTAGTATGATGTTTCTCATTCTATTCCAACGATCATGTTACAGAGTTACAGCTTATTTACAATGTGTGTGTGTGTACATGTGTGTGTCTGTGTTGAGAGTGTGTGTGATGTTGATGTGGTTCATGCCCTTTATCAGACAGGACCACCATGTAACTGTGACCTGAGATCAATATGCAATCTAACCACCCCTGGGGCTGAGCTGACTGCGATATACAGTACAGCACAGTGGCAGCCTACAGTCTGTCAATACACAGTCTCTACAGGACAAACCAAACACTTTATATAACTGCCCTCAGAGGCTGCTTTGAGTGTTGTTAGAGTGAGCTGAGGGGAACTCCATAAGCACTCCCACCATGCTTCCATATGATAATGACTGGGGGTTATTTCCAGTGGCCTACAAACAGGAAGTGTCTATCATGCTTTCATGACATGTAGAGGTGTTTCCCCTGTATAGATAATTGTGTCATGCACAAGCACACAAGCAAAGATAGCAGCATATGACTTACATGTTGGTGTTAGCAGTGGAAGTAAGCCACTCTCCGGCCAGACCGATGATGTCCAGACCAGAAGACAACTGGTTGAAGAAGCGTGGGTGACCTGAGAGAGAAACATACAGACTAAATGGCGTTCATGTGGCTTTGCTGCCTCTAGGACAGGGATCATGCATCACAAGAGAAAGCAATAAGTTCAGCCACTGGTATGTTTGAATTGTCCTGAGGACGTTCTGAAGTTCTGACTGTGAAAATAATACACAAAACAAAATACGAGAACCTATTCTTCACGTCAGTGTTCACGTTCATTCAGATTTCATATTGTATTTGCCTGGTCAACCATGAAACCTAAGGGATCTGACATAACAATGTTCAGTGTGCCATAATAACGTTGGTAACAAGGCTATATGACATCTATTTAGACTCTAAGGTGCTTGCACACACAGTCACCGTCAATGGAGCCTAAATGCATATAAAACCATGATAATGTGGCAGTATATGGCTCACATAGTAATTAATTCTAAAATAAAATATAAAATAAGAAAAAACATCTGTTTTTTTATTGTGGTTACTTTAAACAAACTGACAGTGCTGATAACAGAAAGAGGACAGAAAGCAAAGAGCCGCTGTATGTTTCAGCACCGCGGACAGCTCCTCACAAAATTCATTGACGTTCTTTTTTTTTAATTTATTTTTTTATTTTTTTTTGGTACAAACACCACGTATCCGTATGAAAAGCAGGGCTGAGTTGTAGACACAGTGGGAAACTGTGTGATTTATAAAACCCACGGGACAGTTTGAGCGTTGTCGTTTTTAACAGCTTGAAACAGCCCGTGTTAGGATCCCCTCAGGCGACACTTGCTTTAATAAGTCGAGGGGAGAGAAAAGGAGGATGTCAACGGAATTACCAGGGGACAATAAACAACGCAGTCATCGCGACAGGCTGTACACTATCTGACAAAACACCTTCTTAAATGGTTTGTATTGAATTCACCTCTGTGTAGGCTTGGAAAAATGTTGGTATTAATTTACGTCGGAGTGACAAAGTGGACGCTTTTTTTTGAAGATACATTATGGTACAAAAAATACAGCAAAACATCAGCGCTTAAGTTATCATAGGAATAGTATTGGAGATATAATAATCATATTTGGAGTCACGGTTAGGCTACATCTATACTAAAGAGTAAATGGTTCATTGCATTTTATCCTCACACGTTTCACTGTCATTTTGATATTTATTATGAATTATTCAAAAGACCACAAATCAAGTCAGCTTTCTAAATCATATCCCTAACTCATCCTAGGTGACCCCGAGATTTTTATTTCTTTATTTTTATTTTTTCCAGATTCTACATCTCTATGTTGAAGGTGTGCTGGCCTACCTGTCCGGACGCCATATTTGAGCGTGTCCCTGCAGTCCACCAGGATCTGCTCCAGGGACTCGGGCTGGTCGGACAGCTCCAGGTTGAAGCCCTCCATGCCCTCCAGGAGCTGGTGAGGGTGGTGGAAGTCCAGCACCTTGGTGGAGCGGTCGAAAGTCTTCTTGACGTAGTTAGTGAGGATGTCGACCACCTCCAACAAAAACTGCAGGGTCGGTTCTTCTCCATTTTTGGCTGGCAGCAAGTCTAAAGAAGGACGTATACGGGTTTAAATAGTGGGCCTTTGGTTACATAAGCCTCCTTCTCGAATCTAAAAATGACCGGAAAATGTAATAATTTTCACATAAACCAACCGTATGACCTAACCTAACATCATCAGTGAGTCACATTTTTTTAAAGAGGGCTTTATTTCATAATTGTACCTTCTCCTAGCAATGAATAACCATTGTTGAGTGAGAACATCCCACAGAAGTAACATTAAGCCTCATTTATTAAAGCAAAATATGGTGTAACAAGTTTCTGTTCTGATTTTCATGGGAAGATGTTGCAAAATAGCCCAAACCAACAAATATTTGTCACTATCAAACCCCCAACCCTCGTTCTCTGATAGCATACTGGCCTTATTAAGGCTAACTTTAGTTGACGTGCTAATAAAGTTGACTTTTATTGGATGTATAGGCTAACGTTCACACAGCTATTTATCAAGCAAAAAAATGTAAGAAGAAAGAAATAGCAATAATAAAAACAAGTCGAGTGTTGGTTTTCTTTGAGGCCTGTAACAATTTAATCAGAACAAAGACGTCAACATTTAATATGAAGTAATGTGACCATAACGTACAGCTCTGCTAAAGCTTGTAAATGTTTGAGTAATACGTTATTTGACGTAGCTGGGTTTAGTGGAATAGCGGCTAATGTCCTCACCTCTGGCGAACAGGTTGGAGAAGTCGGTCTCGGTGCGGCGGAAGCGCGCGTCCCTGTCGCTGTTGTCGCACGAGAGCAGGTTCTTCTGGCCCGCGAGCCTCCCCTTCTCCTCCAGACTGTTGTTCTTCTGCAGGAACCCTAGGGTGTTACACGGCGGAGGGCAGCAGTTATCACCAAACATCTCCATCCCGCACACACAGAGAAAAAAAACGACCAAAACAAAAATTAAAATAAATAAATAAAAAGGAAAGAGAGAAAAATAGATGTCCAGGTAATCAGCGTCTATGTAGTTATGTGGTAAGGCAGCGTTTCAAAAATATCTCTAAAATCAGTTCCAACAGACACTGAATTCTTTCATCACGAATGCCTTTCTGGTGGAGGCCAAGCCTATATAGGCCCTACACACACACAAGGAAGGGGGACCACCAGTGTGTGTGTGTGTGTGTGTGTGTGTGTGTGTGTGTGTGTGTGTGTGTGTGTGTGTGTGTGTGTATGTGTGTGTGTGTGTGTGTGTGTGTGTGTGTGTGTGTGTTTGGTGGCCACCCCACCCTGTGCTGTGACATCACAAGCACACCCCGGGTCAGGAAGCACCCAGTCCCTCTTGTCCTCACAGACTGGCAGGACAGCCCCGCGGTGACAACCCATACAGCCAATAAATACACACCCCCCTGTAAGGAGGGGTTAATGACGGATGCACAGAGCCCTCCAGCAGTCTACTTCTCCAATATAGTCCTGTGTGTTTTTGAACTCCATGATTCACCCGCTTCCAACGTTATCGCAGGCCCATAATGTGCGGGCCTAATTGTGCGCAAAACACCTAAAGTCACACAGCCTTGTTATCTGTAAGCATATAAATTGAGCTATCTCATATTTTTCAGTGGAAAAAAATGTGTTGCTCATTAAATCTTCAGTGACATATTCATAATCAATATTTGAGAGCCTCTAACTTCCATAGCATCCACATAGAAATATATCAAACTCTAAGTCCATTAAAATGTCATTTAGACCAATATAAATCCACTGGTCAATTTCTCATTCACAGAATATAGGTTATATCAAACTAATTCGATCCTTTGGTCTTAATTGATTTTTGCTATAACAAACAGGCCAATAGCATCCGGTTTGGATGGATTATATCTACATGGCGTTCATTTATCTCTGCATAGCTGCAAGAAAAACTTATCCACAAATTTAAATCCCTGAAAGAAACAAATTCTCTCAAATGATGGAGAAATAAACACGCCTTCATTGCAACGTCATATCCGCTTTTCTCCACTCTAGATTCAAGAGGCTATTAGTGAGACTGACAGTAAGGCTACACTAATTGCCATTCACATAAATATGACCCAAGAAATATCTGAATTTCAAATAAATTACTTTATTTGTTACAGGTTATTTCTAAGAGACATTCTGTGCTGTATAACCTGATTTCCAGACTTGTCTGGATGATTTTCTCTCTTGCTGGAGAAATGGAAAAGACACGGGGGGGTTCAGGGGCGGTCAGGGGGGCTCTCATCATCAGACCTACAGGCTAATGTCCACTGACCTTTAGAAGATGGAAACACGCTGTGACAGTCGTGGATGGCCCTGCTCTAACAGCCTTTATCATGGCCTATTTCAGAAGGCCCCGAAATGGGTAGGGGGAAAAAACAGCGACCCTATGGTTAACACTTTAATGAAATACAGAGACAAAACTGCACAGCACAGCCCCAATAGGAACATTATGACATGTCAAAATCTGGCTCTTCTCAAATGACAAGATGTCAAAATTGTGGGAGTGACGTGCATGTGACGATTTATGCGCCCTCCCTCCCCTTCCTCCCAGAAAAAATAAACTTACCACAAATCTTCATCCCCAGTTTCCGTGTGCATCCGTGCATCCACGCATATTCGTAGGCTAAAACAGAATTGAACGTTTGAGTTTTTGAAGTGAAGGCCGCGGACACAACGAGAATGGACGGATGATGGATATATAAGCTGGTGGAAGCACAGTGAGCACAGTGGAAGCGTGATGCGCACCGCACCTGGCCGGGTGTGTGACTCTTAGATAGAGGGGGGTGTATTAGTGAAGGGTGTTCTGGTATGTTCATGCATTTTAAAGCATTAAACAAAGCATAGTTTAACTTAACATGGTGGTTGTTGTGCCTTTGTTGATCGAGAATTAACCCACTTTTTTTTTATTTGCAACAACACACACTGATCATAACAGGATGAGTCTTATAACATTTCCGATTTAAGTTCAATCAATTGGGACCGACAGTGGCCCGTGCGGCAGATCCACGCCGGCTCACACACACCCAGCCAAGGGGCGGACTGGAATTAACACCCGTGAAATGAGCTCACGGAGGAGGGCAGAAATTAATTGAGTGAAACACAGTATGTGACTGGAGCGAGCTGGTAATGTCTGTGGCCGGGCAGTCTATAGCAGGCTTGATGCAGAAACTTATAGTATAGCGCGTCTCTCTCTCTCTCTCTCATACATACACTCATGATCGTGCATACACACCCACAGCTTCACACACACACCCGAGCTTGGACATGCGTGAGCAGAGATGAAGTAGAAGCCATAGGGAATAAAATGCAAAGCCACGGGCGAGGCGGCGTACACCTGATGGAAAACTTTCAAAACAAAAACAAGTATTTAAATTTACTGAAGCAGTTTCATTCCGAGAGGAACAGCTCGAGGTGCTGAGGCCAAAGCACATACACACACACACACACACACAAACACACACACAAGCGCAAACGCACGCACGCACAGACACCACAAGCCGCCGGGCGTGAGATGGAGCGTGGCAGAGAGATAATGGCAACATATCCAGCAGCAGCATACGAGCAAGTCAGACAAAACAAACATCTTATTTTTAATGGGCTTTTTTTTCTGTATACAAATTCACATTTGAAACAAGTCTGAGAATATTTTGGCAGGTGGAAGTGTTCATTGACAGAATATTGTATTTGATATAAAGATAGAAAATATGCAGCTGAATTGTACACTGGCCCTCAGGAACTGGAGTCTTTTTTTCCTATTACATTTGGCTGAAGACAAAAACCTGTAATTATTTCCCTGCGTTGCACTGCAGATGGCTGCTCAAGTGCACTTTTAATGGCGTCGATGCACGCGACAAAGGCTTAAAATGATTCATTGGGTTCAGCTACCTTTTCAAAAAAAAATACCAGCAAAATATTTCTCCAAGAGTAATTAATACAGCATACAACCCTAAGGGCCTAAAACATCCTGAAAAACAAGATCAGATTAATTATGAGAGAAATAAATCATTCTACTAAAATGGCTACAAGTAAATTGCGAAATTTGTCAAAAACATTTATAAAAATCAAGATTAAAACCAAGACAACGAAAGCGCTGGTGTAAGTAAAGAAAATAGGAGGAAATATTCAAATCAGGAATATATTTTCGATTTTAAAATGCATATTTATTCTTAAAAAAAAATGTTGTGAGAAAAATGCTCTTGGATCGTTATACATATCAGTGGTTTAATGGCGCATTATTTCTGCGCCAGGTCCACTGCTCGGTGCGCGCTGCTGATCCGCCAGACAGCGACAGGCAGCTGTGATGGCTCTGTTTTTAACCGGAATGATTAACGACGGAGCCCACACAGCAAATGGCCCGGGCGAGACTCGCTTTTATCAGACAGGGAAGGAGGGGAGAGAGAGACAGAGAGGCAGACAGAGAGGTGTTTGGGGGTGAAATCGTGTTGGCAATACATCGTACTGCAGAAGTGTCTCTGAGCAAGGCACCGAGTCCCTGTCAGCTCCAGAGAGCTGCTCTGTAAGCACAGCCGGAGCGCTCCGGAGAGCCTTAACGAGAATTTACCCTCGAGGATCGATCGAGGACCATGGTGTTATTAACAAGGGGAGGAGTGTGAGGACCTACTTGTGGACGGAGGTCTTAAATTGGCGGAGTTGGGGTCCTGGTCCCCGCCGGTGGCTCTCGGCTCAGACGTGGCCATCAGTCCTCTGTTATCTGATCTTCAACTGGGAAATAATTCAACTGCAAACAAAACGGTCCAAGGTTAGGAGTAGGCTATAAGTCATCCCAGTTTAACAAATAACATTTCAAATATATATGTGTTTGAAATAATTCTGATCATTTTAATTGGTAGGCCTGGATGCGATCAGAAAATTATGTTTTGCACTGTGCGTCGCCAGGAACCATTTATTCCCGAAGGACAGCTGGGTGGGCGATGGATCAAGTCGCGCAATTTGGAGCGTATTGCACAGGAAGCACAGAGCGCACATCAGGACAAATGTTCGTTGAGATAACATGTATTTAGATACATTCATTTTGGAAATGGTGGGCAATATTTCTTATACTCAATTAGCCATTAAGTATTACTGTATCTGACATCCAGAACACAATGTTAAGGACAGACACACTGTTAAAAGTTGTTGTCATATGAAACAGATTTCTGCTTCGTTGGAGCAAAATTATCATTATTTTCTTCAGATATCAGTGTCGGGCGGAGCGGCACCAGAGCTCAATCTATGAGCTCTGTCTCCATGATTATCCTCAACACTCAGAAAAACAGCTGATATTTTCTCAGAAATAAAACATGAAGATTAAAAAAAAATGTCAAGGCTCAGATTGCCACAATTAAGATTAGATATAAGAGGAATTAAATGCATGAATGTCAGAAAAACCTGATAAAATCACCTTAACATTTGAAACAAGGCTGATTTATAAAACAAATATTGATAATATGCAACTGTGATGTCCACATAAATAACCTACGTCATTTACCTATTGACTCAGCAATCGACATTTCAATTAAGTTGAGCTTTGAACAAGCATATCCCACACCGTCATCACTCAATGTCATCACTGTATAAGAAACAGATCGCACAACTAATGACTTCGTTCTGTCACTCATCTGCGGTTAATTACTTTCAAACGACACTATGAATTATAACAAAAATACGATTTTTTCCCCCCAAAACAAACTTGCGCGCCGTTATGACCTATGAATAAGACAAGCTTATAACAATCACTTGTCTGTCTGTGAAGAAATATGAAGCCCGTCTATATTTACGCGCGATATCAAGGGCGCAGTGGAAATGAAAGGAGGAAGCATCTTACCGGCTCACGGGCGCACAGGTTGTCGAGTCCAGACAAACTATAACTAGATGTTGAAATTACCACCCAAAGGCACGACAAGAAACAGTCCAGTGGAGGCGACGGCGGAATACCAACAGAGCGCACTAATAAAATCCAATCCAGCGGCGCGCAAGTGACCCTTTCTCCCTCAAGAATATTTTTTATGCGTTATTTATATCTCAGGCTTCGGCTGCCTATTGGTCTCTTCACGCAAGCATGAGTCACAGCCTTGCCTCCCTGTGACGACTAATGAAGCTTCTCTGAGTGCGACTGACAGCCACAATCCACTTTAAGAAGCCTAAAAAAGCAAAAGGAAAAACACCAGTATACCCACCCCTCTGTAAGTGTGTGTGTGTGTCTCCAGGTGTGGGTGGGTGTCACAGGATGGAGGATGGAGATTTGAATGTGCAGTACGTTCTGAGTGGATTACATATAAATTGACCTTGGGATGAAAAACACAGTTGGTTTATGGGTGTTATTAACAACCAGATACACATCCAGAATATTTAGTACATGTCTTTATCTTGAGGTCACACGTTGTATTGATTGTTTGAATGGACCTGTGGAAGATCTAGAAGCTGCTTTTCATTGTCTATCAGCCCACAGTCAAGACATTTCTTATAATAAAAAAAAAAGCACCAAATGATCCATGATCCATCCATACAGCCATCCATACAACTACCGACTAATACTCACCTTTATGAGATGCCAACACTGCATGCATCATAATTTTTGCCTGTGACTTGCACCCTTTTTATAACCTTGACATTATAATAACACTGAGGCATCACAGTGAATCCAGCCTGGCGGGTGTTGACTGGGTGTCCTTACTGTCACGTATGTGTCCCGGTCCACTGAGTGAGCAGAGATCAGCCATTATGTTCATTCAGACGCTGCAAATTATATCAGCCTTTATCAGATGGGTGCTCATTCTTTCCCTTCTCGCAAGTGGGATCAAGACAAGAGTAGGAAATACATGATCCTCCTCAATCACCCTCAGCTCTGGAGCCCCTCAGGGCTGCGTCGTCAGCCCCCTGCTGTACTCCCTGTCAACTGCCAACAGGCTGGTTAAGTTTGCTGATGACACAGTGGCGGTGGGCCTGATTAGCAATAACAATGAGAGGCCCTATGGGAGAGGTGAGAGGAGAACCTGACCTCATGGTGTCAGGCTAACAACCCTGAATGCTGAAAAGACAAAGGAGATGGTTGTGCAGACCAGGGACTACAGCCCCCTCACCATCAGCAGGGCTGCAGTGGAGAGGGTGAGGAGCTTCCAATACCTTGGTGCCCACCTCACGGGGGACCTTTCATGGACTAATCTGGCGAAGTTCAGACTCTCCCAGCAGGTGCTCAGGATGTTTCAGGGGGGGCTTTGTCCTGATAGTGTGCATGTGGCAAATAAAACTTGAAACTTGAAGTCACACGTGGAGACAATTCATAAAAATAAGCTCTGTAACCTGCTGCTAGTATTCCACCAGGATGGATTAGTTGTACCTGTGTGTGTGTGTAGATTTTAAAGGGCTGATGCAGTTTGCACATACAGAGCAGAAGTACAGCATATTATATTTTTACTCAGCAGAAAAAACATGTTCAAAAAATATATCCTCATGCTTTCCCCATTCTAACTGCCTCTTCTGTCGTCAAGATTAGTTTATCAGTTAATCTGATAATCGTTTTCTTAATTGTTTTGTTTATAATTTTCAGACAATAGTAGAAAATGCTCATCACTATGTCCTCTAGCACAAGGCTATATCTTCTAATTGTTTGTCTTGTCTGACCAACAGTCCAAAACCTGAAGCTATTCAATTTAGAATGACATTATACAGAGAAAAGCAGCAAATCCTCACATTGGAGGAGCTGGAAGGAGAGAATATTAAGCAGAGAGCATTTTGTGTTTGAAAAATGACTTTAAGCGGTTAATCCATTATCAAACAGTTGCAGGTTAAGTTAAATTGTTGATCGACTAACCAAATAATCGACTAATTTTTGCACTAGTGCATCACTGCATTGTCTCATCAATGAGGTATATTTTTGTCCATGTATTTTATTGTCATGTATTATACTTTTCCCCAAGACAAATTTCCTTTAGGACATTAAAGTTTATCTCATCTCATCTCATCTAATTGTTGCAGCTCTATTCTAGTCTAGTCTAGTAAAACTACAATAATTCATTCATTGCATGCACTTGTTCAAAGCAAGTCGATTTCATTTGTAGATAACGCAGCGAGCAAGATTGCTAACAGCCTGCAGTTCCAGTGTTGTCTGGACCTGTTTCACAGCAGACAAATGGAATTTTCACATAGACAAAGCACAGGTGCAGTTACATAAGTAATGGCTCAGTTCAAGTGTCTCAGTAAGCCATGCCAATAAGCCTGCGGTGCATTATAACTGCTAAACTTAACATTATATAATGTTCCATATGTAGTTTTTCTGTTTTGACATACCATAATGTGGCATTTCGACATATCAAGATGTCTTCTGTGAGAAAGGCCTGTTTCCACCTACGTCTACATACCTATTTGAAAATTATTTTGAAACAACACAAAAATGTATCACCTTCTTTTACTTAAACCACTCATATTTTGCAAAGTTGTCATTTCCTTTTCTACCACAAATGTATAAACAAATTGGCTACTTTCACTTTACTTTTCATTGAGAATAAGAAGGTGATAGTATCTTCTATGTAAAAAAAAAAAAGTGAGTTAAAAATCCAAGAAAGCCACACAAAGAGTGAAATGTTAAGGTATTACTGGGAAGATATAAATGTATCTTCAGTGTTTTATAAGGACACTGTAGCTAACATTAGCATTTTAACATTAGCAAGGTGTGGAAAAAATAGGATCCAACTTTACAATAACATTAAACATTTGTCAGCTAATATAATGCTAAACAGTAGCTTGTTGTATATGGTGAGTGGGAAATCAATACTACAGTACATAACTACTGTATATAGTGTATTCAATACTAATTGTCTTATTGTTTTTACAGTTAGTACAGACAAAAAAATCTGCATACTTTAAATGTTTTGTGCAAATAAGAAATGATTCAGTTTTGAATATCATTGCCAATTGGACCTCACAAATAGCAATCAAAATGTATGCAAAACATGCTAAATCTATTGTTTTTGTTACTATTGTCTCTCATGATATCAACTGAACAGACTTATTGATGGATATGAGTCTTGTAGATTTATTTGTAACTGGTAAAGTGCATCGCTTTTATTGTATCCATGCTATAACGAGGTTTCTTCTACAGGTGTATAGGTGATGTATCTAAGTCAGCAGAGGTTCAGTGTCATATATTAATGACCATGTATTCCCAAGTGATGTGTTTTCAGGAATCAAGGGCATCATCTTTGTTCACAATAAATTTATTTGGAGGTGAAAAATGAAAATAATACATAATTGTCAACAAAATGCATGAAGGCTGCTACTGTGCAAATGAGCTTTGTGGATTTAAATACATATTTTCCAAAGGAAAGAAAATGTTCTGTTGATAGTAACAAACATAGCTTCTGTTGTATTAATATAATAGATTTAGGGGGAAACATGAGAAGGGGGGCACAGCTTGTGTCTGTTTACTTGCTTTTCTTCTTCTTCTTCTTCTTCATCATCATCATCATCATCTGATGGTGAGGAGGAGGAGGAGGAGGAAGATGAGCAGCTTGAGCTCGCAGATGATTCCTCATCACTTTCAGAGTCATCATCATCATCATCATCATCTTCATTATCATCCTCATCATTATCTTTGTTGTTGCTCTGCTCCGTCTCTTGCTCTAATGGAACAAGGAATGACACAAGTGTGTTCGGGAACTTCCAGCACAAGTATATGTGTCTGTGTGTGTGTGTGTGTGTGTGTGTGTGTGTGTGTGTTTTGGCGGAGGACTCTCACCTTCCAGCAGCCTCTTTTGGATCAGCGGGAGGAACTCGGAGGCCTCAGGATTCTCTGGTTCATAGATAAGAACTGGAACGAGGAGAGAAGAGACACCATTGGCTGCCTTTTCTGGTGGCTGACTTATGGATTGACAGACAAACAGTTGATGGATGCAGAACACATACTCATCTGACACAGTCTGCTGGCCAGCTGGAAGTCTCTGTCCATCACAGCTCTGAAGAACTGAAACCATACATCCTCAATTTCTCCCAATCAAGTACAGTTTATTCAAATTGACTAAAAGTAAACTTTGACTAAAACTAAGCATGAAAAATATTTTATGGATCTGAAATAAAACACTGAACACAACAGAGCACGAAGTTTGGAATCATTGATGATGATCAGTCACTTTACCTTAATCATCAGCTCCACTGGAGCCTTCAGTTCTTCATCTCCATCATCCTCCACTTCAGTCTGTTCTTCCTCCCCATTTGTCTCCCCACGTGTTGGGAGGGGCTCAATTGGTGGAGGAGCATGCATCGTTTCTCCTGGATATCGTTATCATCATCATGATCATCATTACTGTCAAACAAACTCACTCTTTAAGTTTATAAGTTTTTTTCTATCTACTTGCATTTTGAGTTTGTTTTACACCAACCTACCTGTTACTGCTGAGTCTGGGGAATGTGCTTTCCTCAAGTATTTCCTTTTCAGCTCTTCATCAAGCGCCACAGTCGACTGTGCTTGTTCTTCAACCCTGAAATCACATTTAAGAATTAAAACCTGGACACTGGGGGATGTTTTCTTGGTATGATCACCTACTACGTGAACTCCGAGTACACACCTTGGTGTTGTGTTGATGGATTCCTTTGGTGAGCACCCTAAAGAGAACCACAGACACACAAAGAATTGATTCAGCTTTGAAACCATTGCATGGATTTAAAAATGCGTGTCTTGGCACAATAGATAGCAATATTTTATGTTAATCCAGTGTGAACAGAACAAACTGTCCAGTGATAAAATGTTGTAAACATAACAGTGTCTCAAGACATGATAAGGCGACATAACAAAGAGACTCTTGAGATAGGAGGAGTTATTTTATTAGGAGTTATATTTTTATTTTATTTTATACTTCAACTCCATTACATTTCAGAACACAAGCCATTATCTACTTGTTATCTTGTGCGAACAAGAGGGATCTAATATTTTGTATGCACAAGATTAAAAATATTATCTTTCAGACTTTGGGGCTCCATACATGTTCTGTGGTCACAATGCATTCTGGTCTTTCAAGGCTGCTCTCTACTACTATAATTGTTGAACATGATGTGAAACAGTGCTGGTGAGATTAGTTTTTTTTTTCAATCTCCACCACCTCCACACTCCACAAACCTTCTGTCTTCAGCACTTCCCCACTCACAGATCCAAACCTTTGACTCTCCTGGCAAGAAACCTTAAAATTGACATAAATTTAAAGTAAACTATGTAGAACTAAGTTATGTTTCTTTTATTGTCAATCCAGTCCAATCCAATCTTGTTGTAATTTATCTCAAAATACCCACCTGTACAGAATGAGGCAGTGCATGGGCAGGAAGACTCCTGCTGGGAGCAAAAATAAAGTACTGGATGAGTGTGTTACGGCTCATCATGACAGAAGCTTGTGTTTACTAAAATGGGACTTACTGAGGTTTATCAGTGACTGTCTTTTCCTCTGCTGTGTCTAGAACATAATCAGAATACCAGCTTGCAATGAGACACTAATGACCGTCAGAAGCTCCTGGTGCAAATCAAGTGAAATCCTGTCTAATTTTAGTCTTTCAAACAGAAATATAGTGCACTAAAATATTTTGTGCACTGAGCTGAAGTCTGAATTACTTCTCTTACCATTGGGTTTGCAGGTCTCAGCATCAGCAGAGGCGACTTCTACTGCCAACTACATCCAGGTGGAGAGATCAAAACGACACCTTAATTAGAACTCAATGTTTATTGAGACATGTACAGTAGCAACGGCACAATCATGGATGATGTGTGACCCACTCAAAGCAGTATGAATCGCGCTCAAGAGCTGCAAAGGGCAACACTGAACACAATCCATAAGAAAACCAGCATAATGTAGATAGAAAAGCAGAGTGTTGTGATGAAATACAACACAGTTCAGTGAATTTTATACAGTTTTTACCTGTTTCTGTGAACTGGTGGACTTCCCCAAACACTCTAACCTAGACATCAAATTGCAGTAGAGACAGTATTTAAAGCATTGTCATTGCAACTGAATTAATTAGCAGGATTATAAAATTCCTAATTTAGCTATAGGAACTAATATTCCTACAGGTCCTTTGCCTGTGACACTCCACCGTGATTATAGTGATTATATAATGTCTCAATAGGGATTGTGTGATAGTCATACAATATCCTCATTAAGACTATTTTAAATTTATTCTAATACAGTTTCATTTCATGTAACACTTAAGGTCTGTTTGAATGTAGCTACCTAGCTTAAGCATTCATGTATTTTAGACATGCTGAAACAACAGTGCTGGTACAGGAATATACTGCTTTGTAGCTATCATTTTATACTTCTGCATAGTTAGCGTTAATTAACGTTACTCTGGTACATTAGCAGTTAGCTCAAGTTGCATAACTTTTAAGCCTTCATTAACTGTTTTGTGAACTAACGTCAGCTAACGTCAATAGGCTCCACCTGGCTCACCTGCTCATGGAGGAAGATAAAGTGAATGCAACTTTATGTCCTAATTTTTTTGAAATTTTGAAACTGCCCCGCAATGTTCGGTTAGGTTTTCTCGTTCTACAGTTTGCTAAGCTAGGAAAACAGACGATGGTTGCCACGCAACCGGGAGGTAAACACTCGTTACCATAACAACGGGGCAACGCCGATTTAATGCTGCCTTCAAGTGCTGCCGGAAATATTGCAACTATATACAATAAGCAGCTCACAGACGGTCTACAGTTTGACCCGTGACTTTTAGAGCGCACACAGAATGGAGACCATGACATCTGATGAATGTAATAGTGTATTATAATATTTGACGTAGTTGTTTTTCATTTTGAATAAGTAATAATGTGTTTCTGCTTGCTGTAGACCTAAAGGTTGTTAATTTGCCTATTATATACAGGTTATAAAAAAGTTTGTCGTACCATTCATCTAATTATTTTATGAAACATCATTACTTGTTAATATCAATATGCTGCTGCAGTTGATTTCCCCTTCAGTTTGCAACAGCAGCACAAAGTTGTATTGGCTGCTTTGTTTGAGAATTAATAATACTACCAAAAAAGCAACTCTACGGACCTAAAGTAATGTTTATAGTGTCTTAACTAAGAAATGAGATCCTTTTAAGGCTTTTTTCCCAGTCTCCTCTAACACATAGCTGTGTCTGTCCACCCTCCATGCCAGCCATATTTCATCCAATAAGTAGCTGTAACTGCTACATTAGCTGTGCATACATCGAAAGAGCTGCCCTCAGTCTCAAATTTGTGTGTGTGTGTGTGTGTGTGTGTGTGTGACAGAGAGAGGAAAAGCGAATGAAGGTATTGTGTGTGTGGTTAATAGGTCCAGGTCTGTTCAGCACTTGGCTGTTGTGTTTCACGGTTGTCTTAAAATCTCAGGAAGATATAAACTGTCAGACTGACAGGCCGAAGAGTCAGACTTCCCACAGAGCCTAAATTAGCACATGATTGACAGGCTGGTACATTTTCTGGCAGCGTTTGAGGTACTGTTTGGAAAAAAGGTTAGGTTAGTTTGGACTGTTAAATGTGCATGCAGATCAATCTGCACTCACCCAATAAGTGATGTAAGATTTGTGATTTTAGCAAATGAGTCTCTTGATGTCAAATGCACAACACCAATGAGGGACATGAGCTACAAAAGCTGCTCTGACACTGTCACCTTGTTTTAATGGAGCCCCCCTTCCTCCCTGCCAAACAACAGACAGACAGAGAGAGCCACAAATTGCACACACACACACACACACACACACACACACACACACACACACACGAGAACATCATGCACACACAAGCCCACCTGCCATAGAAGGTTGATGGGGAAATATATTCCACACAGACGACATAACAGAATCATTTCACACTTCAGTGATCCTCCGCATATTCTCTTTGTGTGCATGTGTGAGACTGCGTGTGTGTGTGTGTGTGTGTGTGTGTGTGAGTGAGTGCCAGCATGCACATCTATTAGTGTGCTGGCAGGTTGACTGTGTAGGCTACTGTATGTGCCTTGAGAGACTCTCCTCACAAATTTCCATGTGATGAGCCCTGAGGCCATCTTGACAGCAAAAGAGAGCCCAGAGCAGGAAAAGGGACAAGGAGACACATCACAGTCCTTCAGGACATCAAAATGTGTAATGTGAAGCATGTATTGCTGTGATGGAACGGCGCTGAACATACTGTTCCCACTGTGGTATTATTAATAAGGATCAGCATTAACAAAACGAAGCAACATCATGTTGTCATAATGACTTCATTTGAGGCGCATGTATGTGGGTGTGCAGTTCTTTTTTGCCATATGTTTATATATATATGTGGCACATTGATGCTCATGTTACTGTGTCCTCAGGCACACGTGTTTATGAAGCATCTGTGCAGGTCTATCAGTGTGATGTGGTGTATGACGATCCATCCTCACGCCTCACAGCCTCTGGCAGGCTGAAGGCTAATAATAAATGCAAATTACAATCAGAGGAGCAGATCGGAGCTGGAGAGGATAATTGCTCCATTATGGCTGTGTGTGTGTGTGTGTGTGTGTGTGTGTGCAGGCGTATGTGTGTATGGATGGATGGATGGATGTGTGGATCTTGTGTAACAGAGAGAGGTATAGGAGGGTTACCAAATGCCAGGTGCTTACGTCACAAACCGGCTACATAACAGGACAAAAGAGATGTTAAAAGTATTGATTTATTTGTTGGACAAACTTCCACTTTTCCGGTATGAGGGTCAAGTAAGGCTAATTAATGTGTGTGATGTAACTGTGAGTCACAAATCAACATAAATAAAGATCTGGATCACAAGCTGCTCCTGGATGCCACTGTCAGTGTTTAAATTTCAGAACTGAACATTGTGTGGATTGTGGATGTTATTTACAGAGAGGACATGTATCTTTATTGAGGACATTCCAAAATTTGCCATTTCGTTTCATTTTAATTTTTAGGGTCCATCGAAACAGAAGCTATAAGTCCTTTTCACAGCAGATGTTTGGACTTATCATAGGATAAATACAGGTGTAACTAATAACATTAATGATGGCTCTGTTTTATTCAAGTGGAATACAGCAATGATGAATTTTATTATTTACACCTGTGCTTTTCCTACAGGGACACACACCACATTCACAGACAACTCACTTCGACCACCACCAAATCACAACATGCAAAACCAGAAAAATTGAAAGAAAAAAACAAACAGACCAACGAATAAACACCACAAAAATAGCTCCAATATGAAATACTCGACAGACAATATAAGATTGAACTACCTCTTCTGTTAGTTTGACATTTTGGGAAATATGCTTATTGGCTTTTTTGCTTGTAAGGTAAATATGAAGCTAAAGCTGGCAGCCAGTTAGCTTAATTTAGCTTAGCACTAATCTATATGCAGGGGAAAGCAGCTAGCCTAACTGTCTGTTTTGTTTCATTTGTTTAATCTGAACAAAAACTGAAGTGTAAAGATACTTTGTGTGTTAACTAGTGACATTTAGATGTCAATGTTAACTGGTACAAGTGACACTATCATACACCAGTTGTTGGTATAAGGGAAGGGACACCCTTGCGAGAAATATGGTTCTGCCTAGATAGATTAGAGGGCCTATTTAAGAGGAATGTTACTTTTTTCCTGCATTTTCCTGAGTTAAACAAGATTAAGCCAAGTTTGATTAGCTTATTTTCATTTCATTTTCTGAAGAGAAATTTTGTTTTGTTTTGTTTTTTGTTACACTGGTCAGAGTAATATTGACATTTTTTTAATCATTCAATAAGTCTGAGTCTGCCTCCTCACCTCACCTTCCTTGACACTCTGGTCAGGCTCCCGAACAGTAATGTAGAACTGTTCATATATGGGATTCATATAATACCTAAATTTGCTTTATATCTAAGTCAAATTAAAAACCTACGAGGAGAGAGATTAAGGCAGGAGATGATTAATTATCATGATGACTCTATACATTGCAGTCTTTTTTTAACGCTTTTGTTCACATGTTGTGGTAATGTAGCCTTTCCTAGTTTGGTAATCATGTTCATCCAAACTAAAAATAAGTTGTTTGCTTAAGATTTCTGGCAACTTAGTGATCGAAATATTTCTCATATAACTAAACCGCATCTGTCTGATACTTTGAGCCAAGATCAACCTTTGTGCACGTCACCAACATTTGCCATTGAGTGTCTGCTCTCAAACAGCTCATAAGACTGGAACTACAAGAAAATATATAAAAGGACCTCAGTTCTCGGAAACAGTCCACACCTCTCTGTTCTGTCCATCCCTCATTTTAGACACCCACACGCACACACAGTGACACATCAATTTACTGTATTTGCTCTATTGAATCACTCTCTTGTTTGTGTCCTCGTAAAAGGAGCCATAGGGTTTTACTGCTAATATTCATTTACATGTGCTTTGCATATAATCTGAAATCTATTCAACAGGATGACTTCAGCCGCTGGGCACTTTATATTATGTGTGTGTATGTGTGTCTGCATGTCATCATCATCATAATCATCATCATCATCTTTGGCTTTGTGAGAACTCCTTCATTTATTCTTTCCAGTTCTCTGCCACACAGCTCATTGATGGAGCCGGCCCATCTGTCTCTCTTTCAGCCTCATTCCTCATTTCCTCACTCATCAACTCTGTATTTCTTCATTTTCTTTCCTCACTCCATCTCTGTCTCTCCCTCACTCATCGCCCTTTTCGGCGGGTTTTCCGTTCCACCTCTTCCTTCCGTTCCATCCATCTGCCTCCCACTTTTACCTTTTCCTCACTTCATTTTCTGCCTCTGTCATTTCTGCTGGCCGTCCATCCATAGAGGAAGATATTTTCAGGGATTAGCCTGTTAATGTGTGCAGTCATTGAGCCCCCAACATGGGCTCATCATCGGAGCGTTAACTTATGAGGGGACTTGATGTCCAGAATTAAAAACACAGTAAGTCTTGCGATCAGAAAATGAATTAAATCAATTAATCTGTACGGATAATTGTGCTAAAAACAGAAAACTTGTGCAACTTGTGCAGGCTGATGTGCTGACCAAGATGCTCTGAGCAGAGCAGTTAAACAGATTAGCACCTTTCAAAAATATAATTGTAAAAAGCTATTAGCCATAAAAAGACACACATATTCACACCATCTGAAAGTGTGAGAGAACCCTTTAAAAGTGGCAAAATTTGGTTTAAGGGTATAAAGGTGCCGTTAAATGTAAGGTGGCTTAGCAGAGCGGGATGCCTCATAAACCAGATCCTGATACAAAGATCCACAAAGCTGGTTTAATACCTTCCTTAGAGAAAAAAAACAAGAACATGTAGAATTGGTTGACTTTTCCTTTGCAATCTCTCCTCCAATGTCTCTCTATATGTCTCTCTGTCACACACAAATACACACATCCTTAAAGACTCTTAAAACCTTTTTTTCAATAAACTTCTTACTTAAAGTATTGGGGTCCTTCATGAACATACTACTATCTGCCAAAAGTTGAACCATACTGGTTAATTCACAGGAGAGATTTCTATATTTCTGTTTTGTTTGTGCTCTCAGAATCAGTTGACAGCTTTGAGTGGCCTCTTTATGTTACCATGGAGACACCACAGTCAGTCAAACGTGATCAAACCATACCCATACAGTCCCAACCAAGCATGATTTGTTCTCAACTCTAACTTTAACTCGGATGAATGAATAAATATTTCATTTTAAAGCTGCATTAATTGATGTTTTTGGCAACTTGGTGGCAGCAGAACAAGCTGTAAACACAACATATTATCACCTTATTAAGATGTTATGTTACTTCCCTTTTTACACACATCCAGCAGACACGGAGCAACATTTGCAGCCAGTTGGAGTCATATTTTTGGTCATCTGATGAAAGTAAGCTCAGTATTAACACTGATTTTATCTCTGTTTTGGTCTCCACCAACTCATGAGGTAAATATGTTGTTCTTTAGCTGCTAAATACCCCAATATGTTCACCAGCTAGTCACCAGCCATGTCTGTCTACCATTTGGCCCATAGTGCACAGTCAATTTAGCTAAAAACATCTGCCTGCTGTGCCTGGAAACTAGTATCATGAAAGCAGCAAAAACCAAAACAATGAGCGGTGATAATTCACTGTGGGTTTGTAATTATGAGTGATCCCTTTCACATCACATATAGTCATTTCATACATTGCTTATATAAAAATGTCGATTAGTGCAGCTTTAAAGAGAAATACCATGTTTTAGGTGCTCTGAAATGTTTATATTTGTCTGTTAAAGTTTGTATTTGGCATGCCATCGCTCACTAGACCCCAGGGTTGACAAGGAAGATGGCGAGGTGGCACCCGAGGAGGAACACACCCTCTCTCTCGTTTCTCTCCTCCTCCTCTATGTCTCTCTGTCCCTCTTTCTCCGTCCATGACGCAGTTGAAGGATGAGGTTATTTGAGTGACAGGTGAGGCGGCCATTTGAAACACCGTGAAGGATACAGAGAGGCCTCAGCAGCTGCAACAGCTCAGCTGCATCTCCTGGTGTGTCACGTGGTGCGGGAGAGATTATAAAGATTTATTCCTCGGGCGCTCCAGAAGCATGGGCATGATTATGATACCATAACACAAGGTGCCATAAAGAAAATGCTGTCAGCTAAATGAAGAGCACGAGCGCTGAAATGTGCTCGCCGTTACGTGATCAATCAGACCTGTCAAGCACGTAGCCCTCGATCAAGAAAGCTGTCACTGTCAGCTGTTGCCTGTTCCTCCCTTGTCTCAGACTTTCTTTCACATTTTGTACATATTCTGGTGTGGTCATCTGTATGTGTGTGAGTGTGTCTCTGGGTCGTTTTGCCTCTTTTCCCAGGCGGCCACAAGTCTCCCATGTACAATACCTCATGTGAGCGCTGATAAGAGGTGAGGAATTACCAAACATGTTGGCCACATGCGGGCTGAGATCACACACAGGGCCCTCCTCTAATATTTCACAAGGAAGAAGAAAGGGGTGCATACATCATTCTGACAGAGCCAGAATGGAGAGAGACAACCCTCTGTTATCTCCACACACACACGCACTGTCAGAGATTTATAGTACAAGGCTTTAATGGTGCCCTCACACACATCTCTCTCTCTCTCTTTCTGTATACCTCTCTCCTCTCTCACACAGACACACAAACACACATCCATCCGTCATTTCCTCTCCATCTTCCTCTTCTTCTCTGTCCTCTCTCTCTCTCTGCAGTCCATCTCAGATCTCCTCTCCTCCGTTTTCCCTTTTCTTCCTCCTCTTCTTCCTCCTCCTCTCTCAGGAGACAGCTCCCAACTTCTCTTCCTTCCCTCAGTTAATTGAAAATACAGTAAAAATAAAGATGTCAAAGTCTGGTGCAGTTTAAAGGGGGGAACAAAATTTCCAATGTATCATCCTGAGGGTGAGGAGGAGTCTAGATGCTGTCAGGTGAAGAGGAGAGAACGCACAAACACACTGTAATACTATCATTTTTTTATATATATAAATATATACATATAAATAGCTTAATGTTCCTAATAAATAGCATGCTGACAGCCATACATGGCTCTCTAATGGGGAGTGGTTAAACCTTAAACACAGACCATTTACCCATGTGATTTATAGAGCAATGCTTGCAGCCGCTCAGCAAGGCTGATCTGCTGTTTATCTCCTGTAAAATGGATAAAATACTCTTTATAAGAGTATGTGTGCGTGTATGCTCACACTGTGCATACATTCAGTGTCTGGGTTGTCATTTTTCAAGTTTAAATCGAGGATGCAATGCATTCCCTAAAGACAAGTGTGGTGTAAAGTTTATTTTTCATTATTTTTTTGGTCAGCAAAGTCACTACAAGCAGATGAAAAAACAGGAATGCATTATTAAATAACTTTGAAGTTGACCTTATTAATTAGATTATTTTATGGGGGTTAAAACCTATAAATTGCAGCCATTCAAAGATAAACTCTGGGGAGACATAAACCTTGACAGTGGTGATGGTGAGGTCTTGGAGGAGTAAAACAACATAGACAGCAGTGACAGCAGAGAAATTATAACAGTATAAGGTAGTTTAAACATCCTTCAGCAACAGTCAGCCAGTGACTGTCACTACAGTCATTGGTTGACAGTGAAATCACTGGATAATAACTAAGAAGTGGAGGCCCATGTGATGACAGTAATTAGGCTTCTTCTCTACATGGACTTGCTACAAATTCATTTGATCCACTGGTTTAAAACACCAGATGTTTTAACATTTCACACCATCAGTCATGTTGTAGGTGTTGCTGTCTTTTTGCATTTCACTGTGTTTCTGTTAAAGGTGGAAAGTAACTGAGCACATTTACTCAGTTAGTAGAAGTATTGTACTTAAAGATTAATTAATCAAGTAATCAATATTTTTTATGAATAAGAGATCACATACTTGTATGTGAAAGCGGTTGCTCGAACCCACAGAGAATTATCACTCACGCTGTCTGTTTCAGTGCCTTTCAGCTTATTGTTTTGGTTTTCAAGTCACAACTTTACTGTTTACTGTCTCTCTCACAGGAGTCAGATAGGATACTACCTATAGAATTACACAGTTATCAATAGTTTCAATACCACCAAGGAATGACATGGAAACGGATATTCAATACTACCCATGAATTGCATGAATATCTTGTCACTACCTAGGAATTACGTGACCTTTCTACCCGGGATTCACTCTCTCTATAGGCCCACTTCAAAACGTCTTCAGAAGACAAGTGCAACAGGAGAGGGAGGAGGATGTCAGTTGAGCACAATCTGCACTCACCTCCACAGTTCTAAACGTAAGATTTGTACTTGTAATGATGAGTAAACTTCTTTCACTACAGGACTCTGACTGATTCTTACCGAAAATAAGTGTGATTAATTAATGGAAACTCTGGTTCAGCTTTCTATAAAAAGATAATTTGTAATATGAAATATTTAAGTGTGTGTGTGCATGTGTGTGTGTGTGTGTGTACATCCAGTACTGCATGTTGCTAAAATGACTGTAAGGGAACAAGTGTTTCCTCTTGACCTCCTTTTACTGGGTTTATGTAAGTGAGAGGAGGAGAGAGTGTTTGAATTTAAAATCACTGTGACCCCCAACGTCTCCACACAGGAATTGTATCACCTGAACCCCACTGCTCTTTCTCTTCATACCTGCTGTACAACATTCATAAGTGATGGAGATGAGAGGTTACTGCAAGGTCACTGACACAGAGATACCCTCCTTCTCTCCCGTCTCTGTCTCCGTTCAGTAGTCCACCACAAAGTCATAAAACACCAGCGTAGAGAGCTGCCCTCTGGGAAGACATCATCTCAACAGGCCCTGAGTTTTAGAGTCTAGGCATTAATGACCCAGTTTGTGAGTGTGTGTCTATGTGTCTGGTGTGTCTGTGTGAGTGCTGTCTTATCTAATATTGATTGGCTGAAAAAAATGATAATTGATCGTCCATTTCTGCTTTTCATTTTCACCTGAAGATCAGCTTTTGTATGCAGGAGAGGTTCGTACTCTCCTACAATCACACACACACACACACACACACTCACCGACACACACTTTACACT
The DNA here is from genome assembly GCF_910596095.1 of Thunnus maccoyii. Taxonomy (NCBI): domain Eukaryota; kingdom Metazoa; phylum Chordata; class Actinopteri; order Scombriformes; family Scombridae; genus Thunnus; species Thunnus maccoyii. Next base: position 8,111,173 of record NC_056544.1, on the reverse strand, counting down.
CTCACGTACGCGCACCCTCTCGCCCTTCAATACAGCCCTATAATTTGCCAGATGCGGCGAATTGCTGGTTACTATGGCAACTACAGCGGGGAGAGATTTTCGATTTTGGCAATAGAGCTGCACACGGACATACACACACACACACAGTCATCATGTGATCATGGCTGAAGCGCTGAATGAATGACGGATGAATCAGAAAAGCAGCCAATGGATGCTGACATTAGATGTTTGTGACAGAAGCAGTGATTGGGTCATGTGAACTCATCCCATAATGAAGTGGAGGGTGTTAATTTGCATGTGCAGGTGGACTGTTCTGATTTTGCTGAATGGGAAGACACATACATACATACACACACACACACAAACACACACACACTCATACAGCAGAGGGAATCAGGAATACGGATGAGGAAAGCAGATTCTGTGGAGGAGCCGGCTGGTAAAAACAGAATGAGCTGAACTGACACTAACGTTCTTAGACAAGCTTAGTGAGTCACTGTATACCAACAAACACACACACACACACACACACACACATTGATGCTCTAATACAGTCAGCGGAAGCAAATTTGATTAACCAAGGGTTAACGTTTTTTAATGAATTTTCGGAAATGCCACTCTAAGATGTTTCACCTTGTAATTACTGTTGTGCCATTTAAAAGACACAGCCTTTAAAATGCTTAATGAAATACTGGTATTTCTAAAAGAAACCCTGAGTCATCAAGCTACACCAAAAATGTGTTAGTACTGAGCCAATGAAAGAAAGGCAGGGGATTATCCTCACACACACACACGCTGCTGCATCTGGTTGGGGCTGATAAGAGGAATTTTCCTCCCCTCGGGGAATCAAGCAGAGGGAAAACACGACGGAAAGAGATGTGGAGAGAGGGGTCAGCACGCGGGGGAGGAGAAGGGAAACGTTACAGAGGGAGGTTGTGATAGTTGAAAGTTGAGGGGTGAGTAGCGTCCCCATCATCGCCTACAGTAACACTAGGTCAAACATGTTTCGCTTAAAACCCACGTGTATGTGTGTGTTTGTGTTGGTATGATCCCAGCTGCTTCAGGGTGCCACTATGTTTTACAGGCTGGTTTAGGCAAATGGCAGCTAATCAATAAACAGCATGTAGACACACGAAAACATTCCTGCATCCTACTGTCAGTCAGCTTATTGAGAATCGACATCGCTACAGTGATGTAGAATAAACTGAGTTTAGAATAACACCTTTCCCAAAGCTGTGTGTCTTATTTTGAAAAGCTCAAGTAGGGGTCAAAACTAGAAAAATATTTCATGTTCATTTTGGGTCTTTGGAAAAATCTTTAGATCTAGAATTTTTAAAAAAAAGAACAAAAAACTCTTGGGGGCTCGTCCTTGATTTGCCCTTCATGATGACAGTCCATAGCAAACTCAAAGCTCACGCAGCACATACGTTCTCTCGTCTCAATTGTGCGTGGGTGTCTTACGTATGTCTGCAACGTCAGCTGACAAAAAGCCGTTCATCTCTGCCTCCCCTCTCACTTCCTGTCAAGCTATGCAAATTTGGATTTAAGCTCTGAGTCTGCTTTGCAGGGGCGTAAAGCTCGGGCCAATCAGAACGAACTCTGTGGCAGGAATTTACATAAATCTGCATGGCTAATGTGCTGTGCAAATTGAAGGAGTGACACTGGGACTTCACCTTTTCTCGGTGATAATATAATACAACAACTGACCTTAAACTAAAAATGTAATGGCCTGATAAATCCATTCATTGCCTTCCAGTCGGACTGGGTGGAAAACAAACTGCATTTGTTTGTGTAATTGCCCATGAGCGAGAGAGATGGAGGGCGAAGGAGATAGAAAGTGTGTGTGTGTGTGTGAGACAGAGAGAGAGAGAGATGGAAACTAGTGAATAAATAGAGGAGATGGATGAGTCTATTAAAGCGGTGGCTAATCCAGGCTATTAGGAAGCAGAGTGAAGGAGTGTGGGAGAAGAGGATACATACGTTGGGCTAATGGCTCTAAATACAGACCTAAACAGAATGAAGAACTGTTAGAGATTATTATAAATGTACCCAGGGGCATCGCTAGGAATTATGGGCCTTGTGCAGTCGATATGACTCTGTACCGTCCCCCGAGTTCCTCTTTGTCATCCATCTATGGCAAACAGTCTACAATTCACAGCTCAAATATACCTTCACACATTCATTAATGATCAGTTATCACACACACATTTAACTGAAAACATTCTGAATTGTACAAATTAATTACTATAAAGGGGCACTCCACTGATTTTACACATGAAGTTCATCATGAGGAGTACTCAGCCCATGAAAACAGTTTAATGATGTCTTCTGTGGCTCTGAAGGGAGCCCAAAGTCAGAGGTGTGGAGTTTGAAAGAAGTGGGAATTTACGAGGCAAGGAGAATTAACAAAAGATTCTATCTAATTGCATTATGGGAGGTGTAGGATCCAGTATTTTCTAAGGCTTACCCATACTACAAACTAAAATTTTGGACATTTTTCAGCCTCAGCTGAGTCCCCAAACTTTACAAAAGTGCAATTCTAAAGTGCTGGAGTGCCCTTTACAGTTTTTGTAATGCTAACAATGATACATACTGTAATGCTACCTGTTTTTTTTGTGTTTTTTAGGTCACCATGTAACGAGTGACCAAGTTTTTTGTTGGGAGACAGATATTGTCAGTGTTCTGATACTAGAGATGAAATATGGATGAATGGTTGCATTAGTGCAGTTAAGATGTGGCATTAACTGAGAAATGGCTGTTAGCAATTGTAAAAAGAAAAGAAACAACTGTAATACATTTATAGGCAGTTCCCCATTCACTGTCTCTCTGCGGTTTATTCTACAAGGGAAAAGCAACAGCAGAGTTGCTATACTATAGTATTGTCAAATATTATTCCTGCTTATCTCACACATTTTAACATAAGCTGTATCACATTCTTGATTAGAAGTTATGAGCCTCTGAAGTTGTGTTTCATAGTCCTGCATGAAATTAAAGTACTTTTAAAGTTGTATAGTTGATGATCACAAAGGGCATTTTGGTCAAAATCAGAGAAAAACATGAACAGTGTGTATATGATGTCACCTCTAGGTTGAAATTCATGCAGAGTATGAACACAAGCTTATATGAACACATCAGATTGAAGGAGAACTCTCCACAAACAGTGCATAAATCTTCAAGCGAAACTCAAATCTAAGTTAAAACACATTTTTGAGTGAAGGGGAGTTTCATGACGAAGCAAAACTCCTGCTAATTTCTGCTTCGTTTAAACACAGCAACTTGCAACTTGTTCCCACTTGCCAGCGCAGGCCCGTCCTCATTTCATAACCTCAACAGCTGTCAATATAATATATTACACTGTGATTTCAATTAAGCCTTTTGTTCTCACTTGTATTACATCACCATTACATTTTCCACTAAAACATTCTGCACACTGCCAATAACCTTATCAATCAATTAAATTTATTTACAACAATTTGAACCTCAAACCCTTATCAATCTGCAAGACTTTCTGGTGTTCTTTAGTTTTGTTATCCAGAAAAAGTCAATTCAATATGTTTTTACACACATGATCTAACTTTAAGACTTTCCAAGTGATGTGTTCCAGCAGATCTTTTTGAGGATGTTTCCGCATTCATATTTCACATCCTATACATACATCACATCTCAAACAGCTGGATTCCGTGTCATCATCCCGCTCCTCTTTCCTCTAGGCGACAACAGAAACTTCCTTAAGGGCAGATCAAGGTGCAGTAAGTCAGCTGTTCTTACAAGTTATTAACTGAAGGTTGAGGTGAACCTCAAAGGCCTTGGCAAAGTCACGCTTCCATTCGAGTTTCTTACAACTTTTCCAATTTGACCATTTTCAGAGAAAATCTATCCACCTTCAGCTCTCTAGAGGCCTTCAGTGAGCAGCGGACAGCCTTGATAAGGGAATCCTGCTGACAGGACAGTAACCTTGAAGAGGCTGGATGCTTAGTGGACAACCAGAAATCACAAACCTGGGTAACACAAACACACAGACACACATGCACACACACACACACACACACACACACACACACACACACAAACCTCTGCAGGTGTGCAGGTTCTGTATACAGTGGCAAAAGGTAGAGCACGTCTTTGCACAGCCATTTTTACCTCCTTTTTTTTTTGCAAGCATCGGCAGCAGAGCGTCTGTGATGACATCACAAACGTTAATTAGCAATGGCAGTTGTTGCCCTAGGGGTGTCATACAAAATGTTGGTCTCAGGACAACAAGCACTTGGCAAAATCATGACGTGCACAAGTTAGATAGGACGGGCCCCAGTGCATGCTAGTTACTAGTAATGAAGCACACACACACACACACACACTATCAGGCGTATATATATTTACCAACAATGTGTTGGACTTTACAGTGTTAGGCTATTGTATTGGGAAAGTAGAGAGGTCAAAGAGAAAGCTATCAGAACCATGGATAGTACTCTGACACGCAGAAACGTAAACAGACTGTCAATCAAATCAACAAGTCAACTAAGCAACCAACTATAGCCACAATGCTTACATAACTATAGCTGCTGTTGGGAAGGTATGTAGGTAAAAAAAAACACATCAGCAGCCAGGAGAATTGCTAGATACCTAGCCTATAAACTATGGTAAATATGTAGCCTATAGCTGAGCTACTGTTAAGTTTATTTTTGACATTGATAAACTGTTTCTGCAGCCAGTTTAACCAGTTGCTTGTTGCTGTCGGCTTACTTCGCAGAACAGAGATGACTTCATCAGCATGATTGAAATGGTTGTTACTGGTGATGTAACCTTTCAAAGAAGTAACAATCAAAACATGCACTGATGTTGTCATGACGGTGAGTGGAGCAGTTGGACCCAAACACAGATGACAGCAGGCAGGCAGGATCAGATGCAGAAATATTTAAATTTCACAGGAGACACTGAGACACAGGAACATAGGAACACAGACCATTTCCAAAGGAACAAACACAGATGACTCGACAAGAACTGAACTCAAAAGTGGACTATAAAAACACACCAAACCAATCAGGGAATGGGAAAAAGCAGGGCTAATGAAGGCAATGCAGGGCAGGTGAGAGGAGGAGCACATGAAAACACAGGGAAACCAGAAAACCAAAAAACACAATACCCTAAGCTAAACAAAGGTAGTCTTCTAAACCCACCACCCAAATCATGACAAACAAACCATTACCAGAAGGACTTGACAGAGGTGCAACACAGGAAACTCCAAAAAACACAAAAACACAAAGAGACCAAAAAACACACAAAGTCCAGGCAGAGTGTGACAGATGTGTCATTACTGCGATTCAAAACCCTCTATTGCACAATTGTTGTGTCATGGTGTAAATCACTTGTACAGTATTTCGAGTACAGTAATGAAGAAATTTGTTCAAGGTTGCTTACCCAATCATGCAATAATTGGCGGAGGGAAAAAGGCCCATCAATTTGTGTGTATGTGTGTGTGTGTCCTATCGAACAGTACTGAAAAAACAGGCTACTTCATGAACATACATGGGAACATGCTCTACAAACGGCAATAAATTCATGTGCGCACGATGCAGAGATAAAGGAATCTGTCAACACTGTGAAGTGCTGAAACATGAAAACAAGCATCAGTGCCTGAGAGTAGGGGAGCTGCCTATTTCACTGTGGTGCTGAAATGACTGCTGACTTTAACAAAAGGCATTTTGACCTTATAAGTCCACTCCTAATTGATATGAAGGCAAGAGATGATAGTAAAATTAAGCCTACAGTACACAACGAGACAGAAGAGAGCTGCAATATTTAACAAAAAAACATATGTTAGTTTGTTTTAGTTAGTGTATAATCACCTGAAACTAAGAAACGTGTTATTGTTACCTTAGAATGAGCCCTTTATATCCACATAGGGAGTGGGTCCTCTTCCATGGAGGCCGTCATGTTGCACTGCCATGTTTCTACAGTAGCCTAGAATGGACAAACCAAACAGTGGCTCTAGAGAGGGCCTTTCTCATTTTTCATGCTTTGCAGCCACCGTAGGTTCTCCTACCCACTTGAAAGGGGAGGGGGAGGGGTATTCAGTTGGTTGCAATCTTCAACGTTACCGCTTGGTGCTACTAAATCCTACACACTGGTCCTTTAATATCTTCTTATTATTCAGAACAAGACTAATAATGTATCACCCAGTGGTAATTCTCAACACCATGACTTTTCTAAACTTTGTTTGAGTACTACTGTACTGTGGGCCTGTGGTTCACCAACAACAGGGCCTGAACATGCTGCCGTAACGTAAACCGTGCTTGACATCCGCTTGACTGTATGTGTTATCTAATTCTAGGAATAGCCTACCTAGCATCTACCCGGCTATTGGCTAGCTAACCATAATAATTTATAGGCTGGCTATCCACCTGTTAGCGACCATAATTTACCCAACTTGTAGCCTAGTAAACCTACCATAACATATGTGTAACTTGTCTTGAAATTTATATCTAACAATAGCCTAACATTACGATTATTTAGGGCTAATGTTATATCTAGCTTGCTATCCTAACGTTACCTGCTGCATGGTTGTTGCTACATCACTGAGAGCAGCGATGCTGATGTCAGCTGAACTGCTGCATTGCTGCTAGGAGGGGGGTTGTCTGTGGGCTGGTGACTGTTTATAAAAAAGCCAAAGGAATCTAAATTAAGGAGCTTTGTTATCTTCTCTTCCTGTTCTTTTCTTTCTTGTCTTTTCTTACTGCCGATTTTATGTTTAAAAGGCATGACTGCTTGCTTGGCTTGCATGTGCTCCGCTTGTCAGTCTTGACGTTCAGATTTTGCGCCTAAACTAGCTGTATCATCTCAGGACTAATCACATGATGAGATTTGACATTGGACAACATACATATTACCCAGCAATCATCATTGCATATCTGTATATGACAAAAATACTAAAGAAAATAAGAAATTATTCATTTAATTGAATAGTTTTTTTAGTAGTGTATTTACAGTTTTAATAGTTTATGTAGAATAAGCCTATAATTTTGTTATGGATTGGTTCAGACTATATTACCAAAAAAAAAAAAGAAAAGAAAAGAAAAGAAAAGAAAACCATGACGGAGATGGATTTGCTTTTCCGAGGGAGTATATATGGCAAATGGCACCATTTTTAATTTAAGTTCTTTGAATACAGGTGTATTCCCCAGGTGGCAACGTGAATGACTCGCAAGGGCCCGTCCTCCACCCAACACATTGTTGGAGGGCCTGCTCTACCCGTGACCTCCTCCACTCCCCACTTCCACCCACCCCCGCGGGCCCCAGCACAACTGCACCGGCTATACTGTCCATATATTTACCCTGTCTGTATACACTGAATAAGGAATACATATTAATCTACATAAGTGCACTGAAATGTAGGGAGATTAACAGGTGGAGTAGGCTATCAGTGGATTTGTGATGACGTCTTATGAGAATTCCTTATATGGTCATTAAAATAAAAATTCAAAGCACGGATTTTAAATAATAAATGTGACTATAGGAGAATATGGGTCTGGAAAAACACTGTTATTTTTGCGTCACTATGATGTGAGGCTTTTGTATAACTGCGGCTCGCTTCTCACATCCAGTCTGGATGCAGATTGGAGGAGCGGGCAGGCCACAGCTCCCATCCCAGCCAATCAGAATGCAGCATGTCACATCCATCGTTGTAGCGACGAGTCCACATTCTCAGAGCTGGAGGGTGTGAGGAGCAGAGTGAGAGGGGGCATGGTAAACAACTAGGACAGGCGCGCGCACACACACACACACACACACACACACACACGCACGAAGACACACACACGAAGACACACACAAACACATACACACACACAAAGACACACACAAACACACACACACTAACTATTGTGGACAAGCCTTCGCTTCCCATTAAGTTCAGTGCTGCCCTGAGGATGGGGTAAAAATACTTCATCACAAAGAGAGGGACCAAAACAACACCAGTGTCTGTGTGTGTGTATGTGTGGCATGCTCACCTTGCACTGATATTTTAATGGAAGAAAAATAATTGCTGGAATTATCCCACTAAAAAAACTACACATTTTTTACACAATATTTAAAAAACAAGTCATACAGGCAAAACTGTCACCGATATGTTTGGTGGGAAGCCTATGAAAGCGCACTGGTTTAGTCTTGTAATCTCTTTACAGCTATAACTGAATTAAATTGGGATTTCAAACCACCTGTAAGTCATTCTCCTTAAAATCGAGTTAAGTAAATGTAACTTTAACTGTAATTTTTCAAAGAGGGAAAGAAACAAAAGCAGAAATCATGATTTCCTTTATATAGGACATGTGTGCGAGTGTTTAAACCCTTCAGCATGAAAAGGCCTTATGCCTTAACACACCATGGCGTGGTGTTTTCTTGCTGGAAATTAGGTGAAAAGATTAATACCACTCTAATGTCTTTGCATCAAATACAGTATGTAGCTGGGACCAGGAGACAGTTAGCTAAGCTTAACATAAAAACTGGAAAAAGGGGGAAACAGCTAGCCTGGTTCTGTCTGAAGGTAACAAAATACACCTGCCAGCAGTCTTCATGCTAACCTGGACTAACTACCCGCTAGCTCTCATCAAAATCTCAGCAGAAAACAAATAATCACAACATAATGAAACATGTTCCATCATGTAGATGACATTGTACGTGTGTGTGTGTTAGATATAGGAGTGTTTCATACAATTAGCATATGGTTATGTAACTGCATACTCTCTAATTGAGTCCATATACATCCTAGGTCATACACTGTAATATGTTGTCTTATGAACACCAGTCCTCTTAACTCACTGTCATATATTACAGTACACGCACAAACACACACACACACACAGGCAGACATGCACACACACGTTTCTCTACACAGGGATTTACTTGTGTAAAACACCAGTCAAGTAATGCTTAGTGACATTAGTACGATGTTCCTGCAGTCACTCATGGCGAGCACAAAACAAGTGCTCCCTATTTAGCTGACACAATAACATCACAATGCACATTGTGCCAGAGGATAATGCAATCAGTGCAGCAAACTAGAGTGTGTGGATGTGTTTCTACATGTGTGTATAATGCCATGAACACTTGAATTGCAGATTTTTGCAACAGTAATACACATTTACCCATGTATGCCTCACTTTAGTGTCACAGCTTTTTTTCACAAATATGAAACAAGTGTTTATGATGATTCTGTTTCTAGACATATAGTAATTCAGGCTTATGTATTCTGAGTTCCCTGCTCAAAATAACACAAATGTATTCTCCCTTCTCATGTTGTACGCCACCAAACACAGATATATCCCCTCCTCTTCTATCCCAGGTCTGTTCTCAGGCTCCTTTTGACAAATCACCACATTAAATGTGGCCATTTTTGGGCGCACCCCACTTCCCTCTGCTTATTGGTTTCAGATAAAACTGCAATATTTCCATTCATCTATTTCCGTTCGTCGATGTTGTGTGTAGCATTCGTCCACGCACATGACACACACACTCACGTGCACGCACGGAAACGTGCACAGTGATACACACACCTCCTCTTTCTCCTTGGTCGTTAATAATGTACTGATGGCAATACTGAGGTTACTGACCCATAGCCAACCCATTAATCAAACAATACAACTAGCATATGATCATAATAAACATCCTCTAGATGAATGTCTTGCAGTCTTGAGAATGAACCCACTGCTTCACAGAAGCTGAGACCAGTAGGACAAATGTGATAGAAAACAGATAAGATGAAACTGAGGTATTTACACAAGCAATATTTTCTTTCTGTGAAAATCTGTTTTGACAAGCAGAGCACACTGATTCAGACAAGCATGTCATTCATGAAAAATCAAATCCTATACAGACAACCTCTATGCACTAGTGAAAAAATAATGCACTTAAGTATACTAAACGTTAGTACACAAGAGTAACTATAGTGTACTTACATCCAGACTGTTAAATAGTGCACTTAAAGTGTGCTAAAATGGAGCATCTATTTTTGTACTTATTACACTTAAATAGTATTAAAGTTGTACAAAAGCCCTGCTGTATTAAGTGTGTTAAGTAAGCCCTACTGTATTAAGGATACATTAAGTATACTTGACTGTGCTAAATGGAACAACTTTAATTATACTTAATATACTGCAAATGTACTAATCATTTCATGTTTGCTCATGCTTTTCTTTAATTTACAGTACAACTGAAATACTTTTGTAATGTAATGTAAATTGTATTTTGAATGTACATAAAATCTAACATTAATAGATTACAAATACATCTACATTAGTCTACTAGTGTATTTTTACATGCTGCTTGAGCATTTCCACTACACTTAAGTGTACTTGAAAACTCCTACAAATGTATTACAAGGGAGACTTTAAAGTGTACTACCAATGTACTTAAATAAACTCCACGAAAATGCATTTATAATGTACATGAAATGTACTACCAATAGAGTACATTTACATTAATATATTTATAGATATTGCTTGAGCATTTCCAGAACACTTTAAGTGTAACTTAATGTTCCTTAAATGTATATAATTGAGACTTTAAACTGTACTAACATGTATTTAAACATACTCTGCTAAAACGTGAAGCATGGCGCAGTAACACTGACGGGTAGCAGAGTCTACAATCTGGCAAAGTGAAAGTGGCAGGACTGAGTATTTGTAGAGGGCTTGATTACTGAGATGAAGTGCAGCTGGTGTGGCTCCGGCACACCTGCAAACAATCACACACACGCATGTCAAATCCTGGTTGCTTTTGGGGACATTACATAGGCTTACATTAATTTCCTGGAGACTTACCATAACCATAACCACTACTTGTCTAACCCAAACCTTAACACTGACCCAAAAATCAGCTTTTTCCCAATTGGGGTCACAGCTTTTGTAACCAGTTGGACAAGCTGTCCCCAGTTAAATGGTCAAAGTCTGTCACATGCAGGGAGAGAGAGGGAGAGAGTGGCAACAGGTAGAGGACACAGGATCATGACAACACTTGTGTAATCTCAAATTATGTATTAAGGGCTTCTCTGTATTTAATGTTAGTACATAAAATTGGCAGAGACATAGAAATTAAGTTAAATTCTTTTTATATTACAAAGGTGATAATTGTACTTTATGTGTATTATTGAGGTTGTAGTGGGTGGTGGTAGTGTGCTGGAGTGCATTATGTTAAAAGGTGTTCCTAATATTTTGCCCCCTTCATGTATGTTAATGGAGTAGACAAAAACTACGACTCAATACTCAGTACTACGACTACTACGACCTCAATAATAAACATGAAGTAGAATTATCACCTTTCTGACAATGTCAACAAAACTGAACTGTATAAGCCTTGTAAAACTAGAATTTATGGCAGAGCTCTTTGGATTGCATCAGATTACACAGGTTACACAGGTGTACCTAATAAAGTGGCTGGTGAGTGTATTTCACCGTAGTCCATTTATTACAACTACACTTTATTTCAATTTTAAATTAATAGTGGTAAAAAATATACTATTGAGTATTTCATGACAGCATAATATTAATATACTTTCAATCTATTTCCAATAAGTACACATTTATATAAATGTACTTGAGACATGCCTTGCAATATATCAATGCATTTTACCGAAGTACATTATTTTTTCACTTGGGCATTGTTGCTTTATATGTACATATTGTCATATCTGTATTTCGCAGTATGGATAAATGCTGTCCTCTTGCTATCTGTGTCCACTCATTAAGTGATGATTGATTGACCTATATGTAATATATGCGTCTATGTGTCTATCTTTATTCACCCCTGGTGGTGCCACCAGCACAAGAGACTGAACTGTGTTGTCAATAATCTGTGCAATGGGCCGTGGCATTGAAGGAATATTACACTTGTGCTGTCCTGACCTCTAGTGGCAAAGTGATAACACTATAACACACCAGATGAATCCTAAACAATCAGATGTCTCTTCTGTTTTAAAATCATCTCATTGGCTGGCCATATATTTTAGACTTTGAGTTGATGGTTTTTAGATATAAAAACAGATTTAAATTCCATCATGTTCACACGTGCTTCATAGTCCTTTGATGAGAAAATGTTTAGCTGTTGAACCGCCTGCCAAAAGACTTCAACACTTCTGAGACTGTCTACACATTCAGAAGTACACTTAAGACATATGAAGTGTTGTTTTTACCAACAAACACTCTAAACTCACATATTCCACTCCTTTATTTGTGAGTTCTTTGCCTTTATGTTTTAGATAGATGTCTTTATTGTCCCAGAGGGAGATTTGTTTTCACACCCAGTACATATTCCATATAGCCACATACTACTTTTATAGCAGGTATTGCATTTTTGGTATTATTCTCTTTTAAGTGGTACACATTGAATTGTAGTATATCTCTATATTTTGGGCTGTATTTCTTTGTTTCTTTGTAATTGGTAATTTGTTTATGGCCAAGGGACCAAGCAAGTAAGCACTGAAAGGCTTAGATGTCTGAGGATGTATTTTACAGAGGTGTTGTTCTTGTAATTTGGAGTAACTTACATTGCATTGGTGTCTTTAAGAGGACATGAGGGTTGAGTGTTGTACTTATGTGTTGTGTATAGTATTGAGTAAACCAAGCAAGTAATGAAAGGCCTGGTAATCTGAGGATGTATTTAGTAGAGGCTTTATTCTTGTAAATATTAACCTTTTAACTATATACAGGTAACTGTCTTTCAATATAGCGACTGGCTGGTGTTGATTAATGACCTCAATGCGTCTTTAACCCTTTCATGCATCGTGGTCACTACAGTGGACAGCTTTTCAAAAGCCATTTTCTTATATATGCATGAGTTTTGATGGTATAGTTGAACATCAGCCACCACAGTGAATGCTAGTGTGTCATCCCATACACTGCCATCCATTGGCCAGCTTCTGTAAGTGCAACACAAATTACTCAAAACCAAGATGGCCACGGGCCGGCCAGAAACACTCAGCAGCTCAGAAATATCTTGCCAATCCTTCTATGGTAGTAGACCCTTGCAGGTAAATAAAATTTTGTAACATCAAGTAACAACTAAGGAGTAATACAATTCTTAAAAATTCTTAAAAAAGTATTGATTGTATGTTGGGAGAAAATGACGATTAATCATCTGTCCACTAAGTTGGACATCATGCATCACTGACTATATTTCAACTACAATTATACTGTTACTGCAACTTTGTTGTTCTTGAAAATACTTCATCTGGAGTAACTTTTTTGGCTGTAAATCAATTGATTTATGTTATTAGACTGTAACTTTCAGTTTTGAGGGGGCTGAGGATGCTGAGGGGGCTGAGTGGGTTAAGGATCCTGAGGATGCTGAGGGAATGCCTGGCACCTCAAAAGAATGTCTGGATTAGAAAAGAAGGATCTTCCGCATTTCAAGTCATCTGTCATCATGTGCTAATAAATGCAGTAAGACAGAGGGAAGAGGCTGTGGAGTCAGGAACAAGTTTCAGCGTTTTTGCATTGCATTGAACAGTATTAGAATATGTTGAGATATATTAAAACATTAGTTTAACAGCTTTGAAAATATATATTATTTTATAGTTTTCAAATAATATATCATTTTATTAATTGGTTTGTTAAATACATATTCCTTCAATTGAAAACTCAAACGCATGCTGTCCACCTGAGTGGACATGTGAAAAACTCCTTGAAAAATGCATGTTTTAAAAAAATGAAGTTCAAATATTTTTTTTCATGCCTAAATGAGAATAAAAACACTTAGGAAGAAAATCCTGACTGAGGTTATCATAATTCATGCATGAAAGAGTTAAGGTATTCATACTTTTATATGAGGTATATGAAGAAGCGTGTTTACTGAATTATTTTACTGCTCCTCAATGCTACAGTTTTTATTCATGTTTTTTTCTGTTATTATTGTGGATATTTTGGTATTTATGTGTTATTACTATTCTGTTATTTCTATTTTGGACTCTTTAAGAAAACATGCTATAAAAATACAGGTTGATTTAATTTAAATAAACATACTGTATATCAAAAGAGATGCTGTGACAGATTTGAATGAATTTCAGTGACTGCAAAAGCACTAAACTCAAGAGCTAATTAACAACACAAAAATATTCTATGTAAAAACTAATAAAGAATCAGGTATGGTAATCACCACCTGTGCAATCACCCAGTGACGACATCACAATATCACCTAGACATAACATTGCAATGACGGTTGTAGTAATACAATACAATTCAACATATCCTCTATATACCCTCCCCACATATACACACACATTAAAATTATATAAAAGGTATAGCACAGTGTAAACATAAACATTGTTACACATAGTAAAATCATATTTACATGAGCATACAGTGACACATGATGACATATTGGCATTATGAAGCACTGTCCTGATTGGTCCAACACATATTGGTATGATGATAATGTGATGACATAATGGCATATGATATGTCCATTAAAACACAATGACTTATCTAATGATGCAGTAAAGAGGCATATTGGCAGACTGAGGACACAAAGACTGTACTGACTGTTTGGGAAATGTATAGTTCTTTAAATAAAGCGTTCAAGAAGGCTGAGCCTGTCCAATAGAAATGATAAAGCGGTTTCTTAGTTTAAGCACTGTGTTGTTTTGTGCTCTGCTGCCTCAAGTGAGTCCATGTTCATCTTAACGACAGAGCTACAGTAGCCTTCATGACCACCTTGTCCAGCCTGCATTAAGTGCATGGCCTGAATACCTCAATAACTCAGTAACATGACACTGACCACAATGGGGTAGCTGAACATGCACACAGACATCTGCATGCCTCAGTGTTGGAGGTTCCCAAGACAAAAATGGTGTTAAAGGTCAGTGTCCTCAACATCCACCCTCACACTGACTGAACATGACTGAAGCAGAATATGATATGACATAACACCTACTTGTATTACTATACATCATGTGTAGACATTAATCAAAGAACTAATATGAAGATGTATGTAACAGTAGGAATTTACAAATGTGTACTTGTTCCTGTGTTTATGCTCTTTGCATAGGACCAAGGGTTGTTGGTCACCCCTAACTGGATGAACAAAGAGATCTGTTAGTAATGCTGTGTTACTGGATTTTTTTCTTCTACACATAATTCGGCATATTGGCCCACTTGCCCCCATGTCAAAACAAACGCTAGGAATCTTGGTGTTATGTTTGACCCTAAATTGAAATTCGAACACCATGTCAACAAATTGGTTCAATCCTGTTTTTTTCAACTAAGGAATATTGCAAAAATCAGACCATTATTATTGGCCTCTGACTTAAAACATATCATTCATGCCTTCATTTTTTGCCTTAGTCAAGCTGCCCTGGCACGTCTTCAGCCTGTACAAAATGCAGCAGCTTGGCTGTTAAGTAGGACTGGCCATAGATCTCACATCACTCCTATTTTAGTCTCACTGCATTGGCTGCCAGTCAAGTTGAGGATCGATTATAAGGTTATTTTAATCACTTATAAGGCCCTATAAGGCACTGGCCTACATTACTGAGCTACTAAGCCCTTACACTACCTAGCGGTCACTTAGGTCATCCAACCAAAACCTGTTAGCCATACCACGTGCAGAACTAAAAACCAAAGGCAACTGAGCTTTAGCTACCACGAGCTACTAGTACAGTGTGCGGATCTTTTTTCTGATTTTTGCCTTTAGACTGAGCTTTAGCTGCCATGTCACCCAGACTTTGGAACAATCTCCCCCCTCACATTAGATCAGTTGAGTCTGTTGACTGTTTCAAACAACATTTAAAAACCCACCTTTTTAGGGTGGTCTTTCCATAACATTTGATAACTTCAAGTGTGTGCTCTTGGTGGTGACTGGTTGCTGTATGCTTTCTGTGTTTGTAAAATGCGATGTCGATGTTGATGTAAAGCACTTTGTAACCTTTGTTTGTAACCGTGTTAAAAAAGGTGCTATATAAATAAAGATTCACTTACTTACTTACTGACTTACTTACTATACACTTTATTATCTTTTTTAATCTTTATATTCCAACATAATCCTCCATTTTACTGCTTATTCTTAATCATAATTACACTTTGGGCAAAGAAACGATAGGATTGGCTGTCTGTTTTGTAACTATTAATGAAATTTTTCCTTTAATGACATTCATCTTTTGGAAATCTAATGTGATAAAAGGGACATATGAGCTCCAGATGTTTTGTGACCTCTGACCTCTCTGCAGAGCTGACGAGAGAAGAAAGTTCTATTTTCTCGCCGGGTTCAGATGTCATATTAACCTAGAAATATTTAAAAAGGTTACAAGACCACTTGCAGAGTATGTTTGTAGACTCATTTGTTCTTTCAAGCTTTTAGTTGGTTCTATTCTGGAGAGCTCATAAAAACAGTAGACTAGGCATACCAAAGGCTTAAGTTCTGTTTAATGAAAAACACTGAGCAAAGACATCATGAGCTCTATCTTCTCCCGTACCCCAGTTACACATGAAGAATAGTTAGTCTGTTAAAACAAGTTAAACCAAGATAGCTTAATGTACATTTCTGCAGACTTTGTTTCAGGTACCAAATCGTTTACTGTAAGTTGCTGTAACCATTGTTGCATCAAGAGAGTGGTATGAGAACAGATAAAGCCACTACATAGACTTTATGACATGACTGTCTTGGTAAAATTAGCATGTTGATGTGTATTATGCAGCTGGACAACAAAGTGTTCAAAGTTTTAGACAATATGTTACTGTTTTGTACTAGAGGAAAGCATGACAGTTACAGGGTTTAAGGCACATAATATAGACTATATTATGTGTCATGTTCAGGGCATATTTACTATAAATATGAGTCCACATCAGCCTTCTGTAGACTAGTGATGGTAACAAACAGGATATGTAGGATTTTGTGTTGAACTATAGAAAGAATTGACACACAGCCATACATATCACAGTCCATATTGCTTTTTTACAATAATATGATAATAATAATAACTTTATTTATATAGCACTTTTCAAAAACAAGTTATAAAGTGCTTTAAAAAGACATAAAACAAGAGAAATTACTAGATAAATAATAAGTACAATTGATACAGTAATAACAACAAGCGAGGTATGATTTTCTAAAATACAGTAAAAACAAGTAAAGTGAAAACAGAAGAATAACCGATTTAAGAGAAAGCAATTCTGAAAAAGTGCATTTTTAAGAGAGATTTAGAATAAATAAATAAAGAATATATAGAGCCAGTCTGCCTGATCTCCTCCAGCATTGTTCCAGAGATGCAGGGCCTTGACTCCAAAGGCTCGGTCTCCTCCGGTTTTTAGCCTTGACTTACTAATAGACCTCTGCTGGAGGATCTCAGGCTGCATTCAGGCTCGTAAGGGGTTAGTGAGTCAGTGATATAATCAGGGGCCAACCCCAAACATGCTATAAAAGTAATCATTAAATTTTTTTAAAATATAAAATTAAAAAAATATATATATGTATATAAAAGCAACCCTAATAGAATTATGAGACATGCATGACAAATAAGGCTCCCATGGGTAGACACCAGAGAGTCAGAGTGTGCATTAATTTTAGCTCTTGCACTCTCATTTCATTGAAGGCCTCAAGTTACCACATTGCTTATGTAAGTTGCATACTGGGCCATGATTGGCGTCTAAACTAGTTGTGATATCACATAATCATGCTTGTACATACTGTGCCCTAAAGTCCCCACGTGCTGAAAAGTTTGTTTTTCTTCTTGTTCCCTCAGTTGGATGTTTGACCTTCACACAGAATGATGTATGTGCAGAGTTTGATACCAGAGGTCCGTTCTCACATTCATCTGCTGAAAGGGGAAAAGTTTCTCTGTGCTCATCTCAAATCTCAGTTTAAAGTATATACCTACGAGCATGATTTGTAACATCACAACTAGTTTGGAGCCAGTCGTGGTCAAATATGCAACTTACACAAATGTGATGTGGAAACTTGAAACCTCCAGTGCACAAACACTGAGGATGAACTTTACAGTGAAGTAGGAGACATCTTCTATCCAGTAGTTAATCTTAATTTTAAAAATATTTGCATATTCATAGCTGCTGGATTTTTAATGAGGGAGAAGGAATAGATGTCATTTGAAAGATTTTAATGAGATAATTGAACTTTTTGTGAACAATCACATTATTCAAAGTAGAGTATTTTATATACATCTTAAAACATGTCTGGAGGGGATCCTTAAACTCAGATTTAGGGTGAGCACAGACTAGAGAAACTTCAGCAGATGAATTTGAAAACAGCCTTTTAGTGTTAAACTGCATGTACATCATTCTGCATGTTATTGAGTGAAGGGGTGTGTTAAAGATTAATAAATAAAAAATAAGTAAATTCATGTTAAGCAGAGCGGTTCCTATGTGTTTAAGGCAGTCTTGACCTTTTTAACATGTCGCTGCTTGTAAATAGACCATACAAATAAAAAAGCTCTAAAATTTGAAGCAAATTTTGGAGATTTTGACTTATATTTGTGGAATTGGCAAAATAGATCTAAATTATTTTCATTTGGAGAGGGTATATTTTTAATTAAACAGGACTTGTCCGCCACAGGAAGTTTCCCAGGGGCAAAATGGCTAAAAGTGAGCAACTATTAAAAGATATTTTCGTCTCTTTTTTCGTCTCTGGCGCGGTTGCCTAGCAACTGTCGGTGGGCGGGGAGCGGCGGGCGGAGCCTTCCTTCAAGGCCGGCGGCAGGGGGAGGGACGCCGGGCTGGACTCCTCAAACGCCGACTGTGATTGAAACGCAGCTCCACCTTTTAAAGTATTAGCTGCAGACTTCATATTGTCGCCCGCCCTCCCCCTGTGCCGGTTCGCCCGGGAGGTTTTTCATTGTGACTCAGTTACAAGGCAGGAAAAAATGTCCAACGTCAACTGGAAGCCGTTTGTTTTCGGCGGTCTGGCGTCTGTGACGGCGGAATGCGGTGAGTTGATGTGTGAGGAAGCGGCGAGGAGGCCGAGCTGCGTGGATTACTGTTAATCATTTAAATCTTGGTTGTGTGTTAGAGCCTTATCAGAAAGTGTCTCGTGCTCTGTGTTGCAGGGACTTTCCCAATCGATTTAGCCAAAACGCGCCTTCAAGTTCAAGGCCAAGTGGGCGACAGCAAATACCGAGAGATCCGCTACAGAGGCATGCTCCACACTTTAGCCAGGGTGGGAAGAGAGGAGGGGCTCCGGGCTCTCTATTCAGGGTCAGTATGGTGGATGTGTGAGTTTTACGGTCTCAAAAACGTGTGTTGGACCTGCTGTCACGTTACAATCACACTGCACTTTGTATTTCCTCATTAGTGTTTACAGTTCCTCTTTGATGCAGACTTCCTGCTTTTGCAACAACAGCCATTGTCCCACCTATCTTTCCTGCAGTCCTTTTGCATCTATCCAAAGAGGGGTGCATTTGTCTAATTTGCCTCTCAATGTTTAATCCTTTTATGCTAAGATTTTGGGAGGGATATTTTTTCCCCAAAAGGTTTTTTTTGAAAGGGTTTTGGCTGTGTCATCAGGACTCACAGTTGTGTGTGTGAAGCACTATGGTATTAGATTATAGAAATGAACTTGACTTCACTTTTACAGAATAGCTCCCGCCATGCTGCGCCAGGCATCCTATGGGACCATAAAAATTGGCACATACCAGAGCTTTAAGCGACTGCTGGTTGACAGACCAGAGGGTGAGTCCCAGTTTCTCTTTCTGTCTCACACACACACACACGCCCACACACACACACTTAAACACATAGTTTGGCAGGCTGCTCGTGGCCACCCATTGACACATGCACATTCCTCTTGAAGGTCACAGAGGAGGCACAGATGTGCCTGTGTATGAGACCTGTGTGACCTCATTTTTATATACCAATAGCTTTTTATAACCGTGCATCTGCAAAACACTGTAAAGATAAATTGGCTGATGCGTGGTATCAAATGCTGCTTGTTCACAGTTACAATCTGCCTCCCACTCTTCTTCTCTTTCAGATGAGACACTGCTGACTAATGTGGCATGCGGTGTCCTCGCTGGAGTCATCTCCTCCTCCATTGCCAACCCTACTGATGTGCTGAAGGTAGCTGATGCTGCACATAAACACTGAGTTGACCTACTTTTTTGTGTTGTCCTGTGTTGAACCTGCAGCTGGTTGTGCACAACCAGTAGAACAGGTTTGACTAATTCCTTGAAGCTGCTGTATGGCGTGCAAAAGTCTTCTTTCAGTGTTGTTTTGTTAAACAGTACACACAGCTGCTGCTACTCATGCACCCTTGTGAAAGACTGTCCTAAGGCAATCACAGTACTTATTGAATACAAGAGGGATTTATAAGCCGTTTCTAGATGAGTCTATAGGTGTGTTCTTTTGGTAGCTTGCCTAGTGGCGTGAAGGGCATCTTGGTGCTATCAAGACCCCACTAGTGGATTATTTATAGACTGCCACCCCCAAGGCTTAACATAGTGTTCTGTAAATGATATTGGTGCATAAATATGATGCGTGTGTGTGCACATGCTTATATGTACTCATAATGTTCTGCCCGGTTTCTTCTCACCATGCCCTATTAGGCGTAATGACCTCCTGTCTACAGTGTGTATGTTTATCAAGGGTTAACAAACTAGTAGACATGGCTGCAGGTTAGGAACATTATGTTTTCATCACGATGTGTTCTAGCTGAGCCTGCCAAGTCACCATGAAGCCAGACAGCAAACCAGGGCTGATCTGTAAACAGCAGCCATTGTAAATGAAAACAAGACAAGTCAAGCCTGGGCTGAAGAAGGTTCCTGGAAACAGCGATAGAGAAAATACTTCAGGACACTGCACGCCAAAAATCCCTAACTTTTTTTGACTTTGCATTCCAATGAGGCCTGACTAATACATCCCCGTACATGGCTTAGTGAACCTACAGCATTCAACACTGGTTGAGTGTGTGTGCAAGCTTATATTGTCTAAAAAAGTTTGACTTTGTGGACAACTCGCTCTGTCTGTTCTTGCAGATCCGCATGCAGGCTCAGGGAAATGTGATCCAGGGCAGTATGATGGGCAACTTCATCAACATCTACCAGGAGGAGGGAACACGAGGACTGTGGAAGGTACACACAGCTGGAAACATGCTTTTACTTGTACTAATTAATGACCTCTACTGTATGTCAGCGGGTGTCAAGTAACACAGACACTGCTCTTTTCTACTCAAATCTTTAATGTTGCTTCCTCTGTCTGTCTGTCTGTCTGTCTGTCAGGGTGTCTCTCTAACAGCTCAGCGGGCAGCGATCGTGGTCGGGGTCGAGCTACCAGTTTATGACATTACCAAGAAGCATCTGATCATGTCGGGTCACATGGGGGACACTGTGTACACACACTTCTTGTAAGTTTGGCAGATACTTGAGGATGTCCCTGCCATCTGTCATGTGATGTTATCACTGGCAGGAAATTGCTTCTCAGGGAAAGATATACTTTAATCCCTTTTATGGTGGATTGAATTTCGACATTTCAAACACACTTCAAATTACAAGATTGTAATTGGTTATACATAAATCATGATTTTTAGTGTTATTGACCTGTAGTGAGCCTTATATTTGACTTTCACGTCTGAAAACTGGAAGCAAAATTACAAATCCTTGTCTGCTCACTACTCTATCGTTGCATTTTTCTTTGCTGCTCACACTCAGCAGGAACAGCCAGGTTCTGTGCTCTATTTCAGACATTACTCAACAAACACCAAGCATCTCAAAATACACTGTAATTTCTGAATATCTATGTAAGGTTGCAGCTGACAAAAGCTCTCTTCACTCTGTGTATTAATAGCAGTGAATGCTGTGTGGGTATTTGTGCATTCCATTTGTACTTTGAGATATTTTTTTGCACTTGCTGCAAACAACTACAGCCTGTCCCTTGTGGTCCCCCAGGTCTAGCTTTGTATGTGGACTGGCGGGGGCTTTGGCCTCCAACCCAGTGGACGTAGTCCGGACGCGCATGATGAACCAGAGAGGAGGAGCTTTGTACCAGGGAACACTGGACTGTCTACTGCAGGTCAGTCAAAACTCCTGACAGGAGATCTTGTAGGTGTCCCTGTTGATGTGGTGTTTGTGGATGACTACATTAAAGGAGCACTCCGACAGTTTTGCAAATGAAGATCAGTGTAGTCGTCATGGGGACTCCTGTTCAGCCTGTGAACAGTTGTAGCAACAGCTGTATAATGTCTTCTGTGGCTTTAGAGGGAGCAAGTTTGTGAAAATAACCGCCAATGAAGAACAAAAAGATGCGATTGGTTGCATTCTGGGAAATGTAGGATCCGGAGTTTTTGGAGCTCGAGACATACCAGAGACTAAGATATCTCAGCCTCTGCTGCTTCAATTCACCATTCTTTTTTTTATTTGTCTCTTGTGAGTTCTCCAAGTTTATGGAAGTGCAGCAATAAATTACTTGTGTGCCTCTTCAAGTACAGAAATCTTTCTGACTTTTATCTGTGAATAATCCCAGAAAATATTTTGACATTTAAAGCAGCATCAAAATTATTACTTTATATTTGACGATCACCAGTCTGTTGCCATGAAGAGGTGCAAGTTTGTGTTTGATTTTTGGCTCCCGTGATGACAAATATTATAACTCATGTAGTAATGTTAAGTATCTAGATCAAACCTTAATGTCACTGATTTTTCCCAGTCCCAGTTAAAAACCACCTAGGGAGCACTTTCACATGATTATCAAAGGAAAATAAGTTAAAGTTGGTTTTAAACATGTTTGTTTTCTTTTCAGACATGGCGCTCCGAGGGCTTCATGGCACTCTACAAGGGTTTCTTTCCCAACTGGCTGCGCCTGGGACCATGGAACATCATTGTATCCTTTAATGATCTCATTACTTCACTGCTTTGTTTACATATATCCTCTGTGATGCAACATCTTTTGAGCTGGAGAAATTGGCGGGGTAAAAGTTGTAAATTCTGTTATGCATTTGGTTACGTTAAGTGTTCATTCTGAGCCGTGCTTCAGTGGAGGACAGCTTATTATAGCTTAGTGCTAGCTAATTCTGTTATGTAACCTTGTGAAACTACTGACTCAGTTCCCCACTGCCCCCCTGGTGAGAGAGAACGTAAGGGGCCCTTGATGGGGGGTAAGAGGAATACAGGGTGGAGAGAGAACTCTATGATAGCCTTTCTGCAAAGGCTAAGATCTGATTAAAGATAATCAAGCAGGTATTGTGAAATGAGGAAGTCACATGGGGAAGAGAGGGGCTGGCAGGTCGTCATTGAGCTCCAACCAGGCCTAAAAATGCAATGAGATTATTGAATTGTTGAGTTACAGCAGAGCAGACTGAGGTAATAAGGAAAGGGCAACAAGGAAGGCTTTGAGCTGAAGTACAGAAGGAGCCAAAACGTCCTCAGTGCACCTCACATTCCCCTCGCAACAACAATGTCCACCCTATCTCGCCTGTGTTCCTTTACTCCGCTTCCAGTTCTTCCTCACATATGAGCAGCTGAAGAAGATCAACGTGTGATCGGCAGGATGAGAGCGAAGAAGAGACGAGTATGTGCACATGCTCTGAGACGAGCAGAGAGGACCAAAAATCGGGGAATGGCTTGATTGGGATGGAACCTTAATGGAGCCAGTGAATGGTCAATGGGAGTTTGATGTTGACCCATGTTCAGGGCGGCATGAGAATTTGCCTGATTCCTGTTGGGGCTACACATCTCCTAAAGCCTGTGGCAAGTGTGGAAGCAACTTAAACACTCAAACAAACATTCATATCTGTTTTAGCTCATCCAACTGCTACATTAAGCTTAAGCATTCACTTAAATTTCATATTGACTCCATGGATTCATGTCACCTGATTTATTAATTTAATGACTGGTAATCTAGGATGTGGAACACTCTGACTCCATTAATTGTTCATAAATTATCTTTTCCCAATCAGAAGCTGCTTTGAAATGGCTTTAAAGTCATGAGTTAAAAAAAACACATGAGGGTTTTCAGTCTTCTACACTTGAAGTGGCCTCCAAACTGAGTGCCTTAGTTTGTGGTACAGGCTGTCGATGCCTGAGTCAGATAGCAGCTGACAATCGCAGTGATCATTCCCTTTTGAAAAAGATGAAAAATGTTTGTGTGCATGAGTCAACAGACATGGATGAAGATCTGGTGGGGTTTTTTTTTTTATATATATATATTTCTAAATTGAGCGATGGGTGTGTGTAAAGGTGAAATTATTATTTATTCTAAGAGTCTTCATTTGCTGAGTTAGAGCCAAGAATACATTACGGTGTACTGTGATAAATAACAGTTGTATAAACAGCCAATGGGTGCTGCGACAAGATATACACACACACACACACACACACACACACACATCACATGCTCATATGTGGCGAGACTAGTTGTTCCTCATGCCAGCAAGTGCAGACGGTTAACATATCCTCAGGAAGTTGGGGTTGATGCTGTGCTCCCTGGGTTCATGGGTTCCTGTGTTAATGAACACGTCACTGTAAAAACTGAAACTTGCATTATGAAACATTATGTAAGCCCACATATTATGTTCATCTCAACCCCCTTACCCTTTTTAAGTTTAGACCACCAGGACAGATTAGGGTGTCTGAGGTGTGTCATTTGATGATGTTTATTGCCTGAAGGCACTAAAACCACTGCACATGATCCACAGTTAACTCCAGGTATATTTTCATGTACTGTATTTGCACGCAGTATGCTTTCTGTGAGCTATGCTTTCATTGTTAACAATGAATATATCGCTGGCTGTTATGTGTGAGCTGCTTTTGCTGCCAAAGTGTAAGCCGATGTCATTTTGTCATACTTTTTGATGTTGATGTAAATGCTGCTCTAGTTCTGTATAATTGAAATAAAAGAGAGAAACCTATGCTGTGTCGGTGTTTTTCTTTGCGGTCGCCACAGTGTGGCGCTGTGTAGCTGCACTCATCCTCCAGAATGTGACCCAGTTGACTCCAAATAGCTGTTTATGAGTCTTCTTAAATTCCCAGACCTCAACTTTGAGGCCACAAATCTAGCACAGTCATGTTGTTTCAGAGGGATTGCCCGATTTCTTTCAAACACACATGTTCGTGCAGCATCTCACAAACAGTGACTCATGAATTATTCAGGGAGAGTCTAAGATGTAATTTTTCTTCTTGTTTCTGTGGGTAAATTCCCAGTTTTCACTCATCAGAGCTGTTTTGAGGAGATGATGGGAGCTCAAGGGAGTGCAATGGGAAACGTTGAACTTCAGTCTCTCTGTGCGCCTTGTTCTTTTATTTAGGGAGCATTACCATGAGACTTATTACTTGTGTGAAAACTTGTATCTGCTTCATCTAAACCACCATAAGTTGCACTGCCATGCTGTTGGTGTGACAAGCCGGCTGCATTAAATAACAATGCCACAGCGTGTGATGGAAGAGACGAGGGTCTCTCTGTTGTTCCTGGTTTATTTGCTGGGTTAAACTTGTGTACAGTATATACATACATACCGGGCAGGCAAAACCAGCTGACATTTATGTCAAATTAAGGCACAAAAACATCCCACACTGCCCATAAGGCCAGTTGAAAGAGGGAATAAGAATAATGTGTGGCTTCTGCCAGGAGTTGGCATTCACTGTATAAGTTGGCATTATAGCCCGCCTGGCATCACATCCCTGGCACAGTCTTCTACAAGCTGGACAAGTATAGCCACGAGGGATTCCGGCAGTCACAGCCATGCTGCATTATGGGTATTATTTGCTGCCTGGCCCAAGGGTGCAGGAGGGCTGGCTCTATTGTGTTCCAGGGATCAGAGCGAGCTTTTGTGTCAGAGGGATAAGGCTCCGCTCTGCTCCAAACACCCTGCCCTTTCTCTCCTCCTTTTTTGTTCTTTCAGTCGTTTCTCAGATGAAAATGCTGCATGCTGCAACACACGGATGGATAAATGCACGAACGGATGGAAATGTAGACAAGGAGACAAATCTATCGTAGTCTGTTGATCCATTTGGAACAAGGGCTGCGCCGCATCTGGACTGCACAGTGCTGACAGAGAGAAAAAAAAAATCACAGGCCTATTGCCATTTCTTTTTGCTCAATATTGCAGTTGAGATATAGTTTGAAATACAACAGAACAGATTTTCTTTCTCAGCTTTGAAAGATGCTCAAAAAATGCCTGAGTGCTTAGTTTTGAGTAAAATGAATGATTTCCTCCCCTGAAAACACATTGTTTACAGGCCAGGGATTCTGCATAACATCAAAATAAAATAGCTCGCTTAGGAGGCTGTCTGAAACATCTTTCTCTCTGAGAAAAAAAGTGCAGCCTTCTGCAATTTGAAATTGTGCCTGTAGTAAATATTTTGATGAATTGTTCGGCTACAGTTTGTCTGGCCTGTGAACAGGATTGTGAAGGATTTCAAACAAGTTGAGGCAATAGATCCTGCATGTCAAATGATCATTTAGGAACTCTTTTTTTCTCTGCAAAACAGTAGAGGAAATTTGATTGTAAATTTCAGAAAGAGACGTAACAGCAAACCCCTGCGGGAATATTAAGGAATATTACAGCAATGTCTAGGGGATGATAAAAATGAAGTATGGTGAGATCACTATTAAAGGAACAGTGTGACATTTTGATAAGTTTGCTTTCTTTTCAAGAGTCTGAAGCCAGTTAGCTTAGCGTAGCACAAAGACTGTAAACACTTTGCTGTTTTACTCTGCTGACAATTTCCTGTTTTACAGAGTCTCCGCTGGTTTCCTGGCACTGCTCCCTGCTCCCAACAAACAGTCAAGCACATAACCCCTTGAAAATTAACATTTTTACATTTCAGTTTTTGTACAGATTGAAGAAATGATATACTAATGTATATTAGTGAACTTTAAAGGTGCTAGTTGGCGGATTTTGTTAGCAGTTTCCCTCTTTTTTCAGTCTTTGTGCTAAACTAAGCTAAGCAGCTGCTGGCTCCAGCTTCAGATACAGTACACATATTGTATCTCATCTAACTCTCGGCAAGGAAACAAATGAGCGTATTTCCCAAAATGTCAAACTATTCCTTTAAGTCCCTGTTGAGAAACCACAGACACACTACGAGTCCCTGCTGTTGTGCTGCAGCACTTTTGCACTGCCGGCTGTCGATCATCATTAACAAGAGACAGTTTGAGAAAGGTGCCTCCAGTTCTTGTCACACCAGTAAACATACTCAAGTGCCGTGAGTCAACGATTCATCTCGACTAAAACTCCTCATCCAAACAAACAACGGGCCCGCTAAATCGCAGCGCAGTCGACCTACATTTACACACCACTGGAAGGGGACTCGGACCCCAGGGAGACAGGATCACAAGGATGAGCCGCTGGTAATGCTGCTCCATTGTTCCAATATGACAGGAACAGGCCAAGAGAGTGAATGTTAAAGGAGATAAAGCGAGGGGAGATTTGTTCCACATGTTGGCTTCTTTGACTCTTTGACTCCAAGAGTCAGGGAAAGTTAAGTTGTGTCACTGATGAAGACGCTTTAATGTCCCTGTGACATCTGCATGGAGGTCAAGTGACCTTTTAGTGCTTTATGGTTCTTTCAAAGGAATAACTCCACATTTTGTGAAAAGCGCTTATTTGCTTTCTTCGAGAGAGAGTTAGAGGAGAAGATTGTTACCACTCTCGTTTTGAGAGTGGTATCAATATTCTCCTCTAACTCTCAGCGAGAAAGCAAGTAAGTGTTTTCCCCAAAATGTCAAACTATTCCTTGTGGTATCACTAATAGTCATGCTCATAGTTTATAGTGTGTCTGTGGTGCTTAGTAGAGACTTTATAGTGACTTCATTGTATTTTATGGTGTTTTCATCTACAAAAAACTTTCAAAAAAATGTTTTAGGAATCTTCTGGAGATTTTCACTTCATTATTCTCAGGTTGCACTCAAAATTTTTGTAGACAACAAATAAAAACGGTGTTAAAAAAATGACTTAACTACAGAAGAGCAGGGAATACTGCCATCATAACATCACCACGTCCTTGTTAGATGTGTTCGATCTTATGTAATTCCAGAGGATAAACACTAGGCAGAGCTCATGTGCTTTCTTCCTCCTAAGACATGAAAACAGAGGAGTAAACACACCATCTGCCTGTCCCCGACCACCAGACTCTGTCTCACTCTCAGTAACCCGCTCAGTCACAGCTCCCTCATTAATATCCCAGCTTCTGATAAGGAATAAATATTCAAATATTCAGCCGTATCAGTTTCCTTGGACGCCTGATTTAAAATTCCCTGCCCTCAGGCACAGCAGGCGCAGCATGCCGGCACAGCATGCACAATCCACACACACCCACACACACACACACACACACACACACACACACATACACAGGGGCCTCTGATGTGTGTTGGTGGCGTTAGCAGGATTGCTCAATGACACCGGAGCCCTCCCATATATACACTATGGTCTGAAGCTGCTGTTCTCCACTCCTGTTTATCTCTGGCTCTCACCTATCTTATTAAAAAAAGAGAGAGAGGGATGGAGGATAAAGTTGGAGGAGGTGGGAAAGAGAGGTGAAAGACTGAGGTGGGGGAGAGGGGATAAAGATGAGCTGATGGAATGAGATGTTAGCTGGAGTCAACAGGGAGATATGGAGAAAAACTTTACTGGAACTCAGCAGACGTGGAAGCAGAGATGAGCTCCTGAAGAAAGAGAATAGAAGATGACAAGAAGAGAAGAGATCGGTAGGAGAGAGGAGAGGATGCAACACATGTCCTGATTCTCTGCTGCACTCCAATTAGCATCCATATGAAGCCTCTAAGACAGTGGTTGTCAGCTGCTGTGCCAAAGACTCAAGACACAAATGGGCTGTGAGACAAAGGGTTAGGACATTATTTGACTCGAGAGCAGTCTAGGAACCATTTAAAAGTGGAAAGAATGTTTTTATTTTAATTGTGATGCCAGATGCATATTAGCCAGTGCAATATTTACTCAGTCCAAATCTGAAAAACACTTGAAAACAACAGTGATTATCCTTTAAAGAGGGCAATAAGCTTATAAAATGTTCCTGCTGTGATGGTTAAGGTACTTTGGTAATTGGTTAGTAAAAAGCTAAACTGAAAGCAGAGCCTGACTCCCAAGCAGATGGTAATAGTAACCCGTAAAAGCAAAGTTGTTGCAAAAAGCAAAAAGGTTGTCCATTAGTCAGAAGATTGGTGGTTCAATCCCAGACTCCTCCAGTCCATATGTCAAAGTGTCCTTGGGCAAGATACCCAGTGATTCACTGGTTGAAAGAGCAGCCATATAGTTATATTAATCTCTAAATCTCTCAAGATGATAAGGTATAGAGAAAAGTCCACCAATTTCACTCATGACGGTCAGTTCATTTGTCATGAAGAGTTCTACTCAGCTGAAGACAGTTGTATCTGTCTTAAGGCTCAAGAGGAGTTTTGTCAAGTCTGACAAGACAACCCTGATGATGTCATAGTGATGTTATTTCAGCTTTGGCTTGAAGGCTACATACTGTATCTATCACCTAAAGCCTGCGTTACAACTGGGGGTTTGGAATTTAAGAGATGAGGAGGTTTACTTGGTCTAATGAAGAGTGGTTGTTGGTTGCATTATGGGAAATGTAGGATCTGTTTTTGGAACTTGACTCATACTGGGGTATAAAAGTCAGGATATCTCAGCTTCTGTGGCTTTAATTTTGACTCTTTTTTTTAAAAACATTTAAGTATAAAAGTGAACTCTTGACCTTGGAAATAGTCTGACAAAACAATCCCAACTCAAGGGCCACTTACTTAGTTTTCACAATGTCCTCATCAAAGGATGGAGTTTGCTAACTTGTCACGGTGATAGATTTCTTTCTTACAATAGCACTTTTAGGATAAATCCATTTCCATGACAACTAAGCAAACTCCATCCACACAGAGAAAGTTAAAAGCTCTGGAAGAAGCTATTAAGTGCACAATGAGTTAAGATTGTGTTGTCAAAGGAGGAGAGTTGTTTTGTTACTCTCACGAAACAGTTTTGACAAAAAGGTGCAACTGCAGTGACAATTCTTTATCTTGTTTTGTCTAGATGGGACACAAACACCGTATATAAAACATACAGACGGGTAAGAAATTAAAGGGAAAACCCGAATAAATCAGTGGAGCGACATTACTAACAAACTTTATGCTGATGTCTGTGTGTTATTGCTTGTACAATCTTAATATCTGCAGAGAGAGTCAAATTCTGTACTTGGCGTATTTAAGAATTTCTCTCTGAATGTCTCTGAGCTCCATGTCATCTGTGAGATTAAAGAAAAAAACTTGCAACTACTGTGCAGACTCACCCCCTCTGTGTGGATAAGCAGCCACCTGCCTGCCGCTTCTCGAACACAAGTTGAGAGTATATTCTCAAGAAACATTTTATGCAGAATTCTCAGTCTTACTGCTAAAATAGGAGTATATTTGTGCCGCTTTTCCCAATTGTCTTGAAGAAGAAATTTTTAGAGTGGCTTCCCAGGTTCAACCATGCCATGAGCTCACCTCACTGTAGCTAATTAGACAAGTAGTTCAGGCACTGTAGGGGTTCACAGATCAATAATAATACACACACATACATAGTGTACACACTGAAGGAAAAAGAGCGATAGACACAGTATAACTCCTCTCCTATCTCAGCCAAATAAGAGTCACATGTCTTCTGAAGGCATGAGGCTCCATATCACACAGTAATCTGCTGAGGGAACAATCGCACCACTGTTGCTGCAGACTGTCAGAGGTAAGAGGCCTACCACATCTCTCTTCCTCTCTCTCTCTGCTAAAACGCACACTCTGCTCCACAGGTGCAGTCTGACTCAAACTGTGGCAGTGTGGCAGGAAACTCATGTCATGTGTCATGTCATGTGAAACTAAAAGACGTTACCGATCATGTGACAATAGAAGAAGAGATCAGATTTGTGCTGATTAATGGGCAGCATTATAAATTGATATTTTCCTGCTTTTGCAAATGGTGATCGGCAAGACAAAAGAGGACTGAGCGGCTCTAAGAAACTGTACATTCAGACACACAGAAACACATACGCAAACTCAGACAGCAATTTGGATTTATTGAAACTGTTTTCCAATGAGGTCACAGTACCAATTAAAGTCACACAATTATGTCCTCAGTAAGCATAGTCGTTTGACCTCTGCTCATACAGAAGGGCCAGTGTGGTTGTGAAAGAGCTTGAGGGCTTGTTCTTTCATGGTAGAGACACAAAGATCAATCTGCCATGCACGCTACGTGTGATATGTTAATATTTAAGTGGGCTGCTCAAGCCAAATTAAGGCTTATTTCTGTTATTAGGTTAAGAGGGAATCCCCCATTCGTGTGTTTGAGTGTGTGCTTGTGTGTGTACGTGTGACTTAAATCACTTTCAGGGACACACACCAGACTTAAAGGGGACCTATTATGCTTTCCCTAACTTTCAGACATATATATAATGTCACAATGTCGGATGTTCATGTTAAAAGTGGCTGATGTGTCAAATAATGAGGTAAACATATGTAGAAGTAATCCCTGTGAGCAAAAAGCTACGGCTTCGGACTGCTTTGAACGCCAGTTTCCAATGTTTTTTTCTATTTTCAGCCCGAGCCAACGTCAGTTTGTGACAGATTTCTTTATATGGTCATCTGCTCCACACACAGCACGCAAGTTCACTGCTCCGCTAACATTATGGCATTTTTCCATTGTTTTGGGGGTAGTCACAGAGCCATGACTCCATTACACAGCACTGCAAAGTAAAATAAGCAGTTTACCTGTTGGAGGTGTGCTGCAGCTCTTTATCAAACATCATTATCACTGTGGCTGTTTCTGCTTGTATTATTTCTCCCGGGAGGAGGGTCTTATAGAGACAGGAGCTAAAACTGCCTGTTAAGAGACGGAGGCTGAACTGCATAAAGGGCCAGTATAAGATAAATAAGGAGTTTTTTTTAACTGTGAATCATGCAAAGCTACTCTAATGGAGTACAAAAATAAATATTTAGAGCTGGAAATGAGCATAATAGGTCCTCTTTAAGACCAGTTAACTGGGGACGGTTTGTGCAATTGGGGACAAAATCCATGTCCCTAATTGGTAAAACGCTGATTTTTGGGTTTGTGGTTAAGGTTAGGGAAGAGTTAGGGTTAGGAAAGTAGTAGTTATGGTTAGGGTTAGGGTAAGAGTCCAGGAAATGAATCTAAGTCTATGTAAATACCCCAAAAGTGACATAAGTAAACTTAAACTACTTAATTTGGTCTAAGTTTGATAAGTTGGTGTCCTCTGTGCAAAATAATTATTTTCCTCTAACCCTGATCAGTCTTTAAACCTGCATTAACTGACTTAAAATTTACTTTTTGGGCCACTTCGGGGCAGCAGAAACAAGCTTTAAACACAAAATTGACATATTATTACTGCATGAAGTTCATATAGCAAACTTAATTTTGGCTCATGTTTGTGGCCACCAAGTCCTATATTTGCTCTTCTTTTAGCTCTTACAACATAATGAGAGCAGTGGGAGTGTACCAAATAGTAAAGTTGTGGGCCATAAACACCAAAACATTGAGCTGAGAGATGCTTGTACCCTCAGTAGATGCTGAGACCTTCAGAGTTGGATGACAATTCTCTGTGAGTTTATCATAAATATATAAACAACCCCTTTCACATTAAAACATAGTCATTTGTTCCATTCTTAATTAAAGGCCATTAATCAGTGCAGCTTTAAATTAGCATTATCCTCAGTGGGTTTACAATCCAAAATGAAAACACGTGCAATAAGGAATAAATAACTTGAAATAATGGGACAATACCAATGTGCCCCGAATGACCTGGAAATGATTGAATTTCAGATGATGGACCCCTAACATCAGGGCTCAACTCAGAGGCTGAGAGGCTTTATTGAGTTAAGAGTCTGAGAGGCTTTATTGAGTTAAGAGAAAAAGGCCTTTAGGGCATGTTACAGTAAAATAAAGGCCAGCTTTTATTTTGTTTTCCCCTGCTAACATGCTGATGTAAAGCAGGTAATGTTCCCTGTGTTCACCATTTTAGAGTAACATGGTAACATGCTAATATTTGTTATTTAGCACTAGCACTAAACATAAAGTACAGCTGAGGCTGATGGGAAAGTCATTAGTTTTGCAAGTATTGCATATCAATGAGTGGTGTCATACAACATTGGACAAATTAAAATTTTGGCTTGATGATGGTGCTAAATAAAAAGTTAAGGGAGCGCCAAAGTTATTACAATTAATTCTAAAGGGGACATTCGTACCAAGATTTCATAGCAATCCATCCAATAGTTGTGGAGACATTTCAGTCTGGACTAAAATAGTGGACAGACGGACAGCAGGCATTGACATCTCAAGGACCAGGTTGCTACCGTGGCTAAAAATTCCAAGTGAATATGTATTCAGTGATCCACATTGTATCTACTCTGTTTTGCAAGGATTCCACATATTTGTTGGTACTGTCCTGGCATTGTTCTGGTTTCAAGTTGGGGTGAAGAGGGGAGAGACTGAGACAAACCCACAGATGGCAATCTTGTGGGACTAAAGAAATACAAAACAAATGTTCGCACACTTTCTGCATTCCGTTAGAGGGAGTTTAATACGCTGAATACATAAAGTATCAGAAACATCCTTCTGATATTGATTTGCTTGTGCAAAAGCAGCTGCATCTCAATTGTTTCAGTGTTTAAAGATCTTTTTCAGACTGGTGTGCTTCTCTTTTACCACATCCCCTCCTCTGGGATTAATTTAGATTTAAATTGAGAAATTAGTACAGAAAAATAGCTTTTATTTTGGTTGATCTAATCAGATTTGTGTGTGCCCCGAAAAATATTTTGTTCAGTGTCAGTCAACAACAGGGTAACTGTTACATCTGGAAAGTTTGGGGAATGTAGTGAGTGTACTGGACAGGCTGTCAGTGGAAATAACTTAAGAAGTATAACATGTTTCTGATGAGATGGGAATGAACTGACTTTGTTCTGTTCTGAGTCTGGTTCATATGTCAGTCCAAGACAAACAGGTGGTGGTGGATCAGCAGCATGCACACTTCCAAAATGGAGGAAAGTCCAGTCAATCATTGTGCTAATGTCAATATATCCATACAATAATGACAAAAATGTATCCATAATATAATAAATGCATTACTAGATAAATACATTACATGGTTATCTTATTATCTTTCAGATGTAGGGAGCAGACATGGTTGCACTGGACCATAAATTCTTCTTTGGTTTTCGGTCAAGCATACTGTGGCGGAAATGTATTTTTAGCCACACTAGCGGCATGACTGGAGGTCTGTTAGTCAAACCAACTTTTAATCCAGCACCATCATCAGATCAAAATATGAATTTGTCCAGTACTTTGGTTTATGACAAATACCTGCAAAGCTAATGACATTCCCAACAGCTCTACTTTGTTTTTAGTGCTAATAAGCAAATTTTAGCATGCTAACACACAAGGGAGTAAATATGGTGAACATTATATCTGCTAAACACCAACATGTTTACATTGCCATTGTGAGCATTTTAGCATGCCAAGCTAAAAGCAATGCTCTATGAGAACTGCTAGGACTTTTCTTTTATGCCTTTACTTGTATTGAAATATTACAGACCCTTAATGCTGCCCGCACTTATCCAGCCAGTTCTTTTCCTGTTCATTCCCACCCTTCCTGTGAATTTTCTCCGGAGCTTGGGAAAATTGATCCATCAGACATGTTGTTTAAACAGTAGAACATTTGAGAAGCTTTTGGGAATTGACTTAATCATGTCATGTTGTATCAACTGGTGAGAGCAAGTTACAAGGTTTTCAAGGAATTACTTCATGGGATACACAATGAAGCACAACAAAGTCATAACCCATACCAATAATAAGTCCAGACCATCTCAGTGTTTAACAGCTAGTTTTAGTTGATATCACAGCCCAAACTCAACTATCATGACCATTATCACAGTGCACCTTTGCCCAATATGTAGATGAAAAGGAGCAGATATGTAACTGTGATTCTGATCTCTGAACAGGAGGATCTTAGGAGAGAGTGATGTAGAAAAGAGAGAGAAAGAAAGACACACTGTAAGTAGGTTAACACTGGAATGGAGTCTTAATACCAAGATTGGTGATGCATGCCTCCCATTACAGCTCCTCTCCATGAGGACAAAAATTCACCATGGGAGTCACTCTGTGCGTGTATGTGTGTGCGTGAATGTGCATGTGTGCTGCACATCTGCAAGACTAGTGAAAAAAAGAGAGAGACAGCAGTGCAGAGAAGGAGCAGTCATCCATATTAATTTACGGATGTATACAGTATATGTGAGTGTGTGTCTGTGCAGAGGGCAAACCAATAGTAGGAGGGGAAAACAAACAAAATAAAAGCTGATCTTGACTTTACAGCAACATGCCCTAAAGGCCTTTTTGTCTTAACTCAATAAAGCCTCTCAGACACTGTTCTCTATTGACTTTAATGTGAGCCCTGATTTTAGTGCCTACACATATTGATGAGAATTATCATCCAACTCTGTAGTTTCCCTCAGCTCTACATTTTAGTGTTTGTCAGCTCAGTGTTTTGGTTTTCACGGCCCGCCACTTTACTGTTTGGTTCACTCTCACCAGTGTTGTTTTGAGCAGCAGCAGGGAACAAAAGTTCCCACCAAACAGCAGAAAGACAAAGTTAGTGACTAGCTGGTGAAGATTGTAGAGTATTTAGCAGCTAAAGAGTCAGATATTTTTCTCAGGAGTTGGAGGAGACCAAACCAGAAGGAAGAGTAAACATAGCACTTAGGGTCAGTTTCTGGTCATTCAAAACTGGTTCATATGACATGTTGTCTGACCATAGTGGAAATCAACAGCGTCTACAGTTGTTCCATACGGCTACACTCGAAGGCAGAGTGAAAAGCCGGCCGTCATAGAAAAGGGGGAGACTTGATATTCTTTAACTGCGAGGATAACTGTGATAACTTTTTTTAGACAGTCTCTCCTGGAAGGCTTTCATAGTGACTGTTCACATTAAAAGTGACTGAAATGGTTGTCAGGAATGTAAAAAAGAGAGCTAGAGAGAGAAGTTAAAACCCTGACAATTTTCTCACAGCTGGTCGGTCACTGTGTGAAGTGGGTGTGAATGTCAGATTTTCAGTTTCAGAAAGTTACGGAAATGGCTCAGCGACGTCAGAAAAGTGTCGGGGGAGGAGGTGTCCGAAGCTTTTCAACCATCTGACTAGCACTTCTGACTAAATAAAGCTACTTTCCCCTTTAGTGTTGTTTATTAGCTAAAGTGGAATTACTAGTTTCAAATGCACAATATGGCTACCTATTTCTGGTACAGCTAAGCTTTAGTACAATTTTTATTTAATTGATATGCTTGGTTTTGCTTTAGGTGGGAGCCTAAAAGCATATCATAGCACTAATGATGCTTCTTTAACCCATTTTTCACAGTATTTGTGAAGAACAAAATAACACCCGAAAATATCAGAAAGATGGAGGGAACATGAGATGGAGAGAGAGCTGGACTGTTTGTGTGAAAAATGTGTTGGGTTTCTTTCTGCAAACCAAGGTGATAGCTCGATGATGGACTGTGTAGAATGTGTGAGAAACACAGAGAGAGAGAGAGAGAGTGACGGAAGGAGAAAGATAGAGTGAGAGAGAGAGAGCCTTCTTTGTGGCATATTACATGCACTAAGCTGCTATATCACTGCTTACACCATGTGAAGACTATCATGCGTTACGTTTCACTGCCAGGGGGATGAATAGTGTAATAATTATTTTTGAACCAGTTTAATTACTGTGAGGGTTTTACTCAAGGACAAGAGACAGAGTGAGAGATGGAGGGAGAAATTGAATTAGGAAAAGTCACATTCCCACATAGTGGATCTTTTATAACTGTCTTCTTTGCGGACTCTTGAGTCCAGAAGACATGTTGACAGTGAAGCAGAATCGCTGTTCCACTGCTCTCTCCTACCGGATGAGACTACATTATTCTCTTTTGCAAAGATAAGCACAGCCTCAGTGGTGATCCTGACCCCTTCCAAGGTGAAAATGCCTCTTTAATTGATTGAAACGCTGGTAGTGCTATTATGTGTGTGTGTGTGTGTGTGTGAGTCCACATGTCAAATAAACACAGCAGCGTTCCGGGAAAGAGGAGGGAGAGCAAAAGAGACTGTAAAGATTAATGTTTCCTTTGAGAAGGGAGGGAGTGAAGAAGAAATATATGCAAAAAGGAGTCTGGCAATGTGATATCTCTATGGTGAAAGAGTCAAAAGGACGGTTGCAAAAATGCGTGTGTGCAGGAGTTCATGGAAGTGCAAAATGAGAGATGTTACAGGGGAAAGAAGGAACACCATTGTGGCAAAAAAGACCCACAGACGCTTTAAATCACTGCAGACAGGTTCTGTTTAGATGGTCACGTGGACATTTAACATCTGTTAAATGTTACTCAGAGCACATACAGCATGTATGCAAGCACATCATGTGAACGCTGATAGCATGTTATCATATCTTTCATAGTCCACATTTTGTTTTTATCCTGAGCCTGAACATGTGTGTACGGATGTGTGTTTTCCTGCCTCTGTGCAACCGTTACATGCATGTGGACACCAACCATCAGCACCCTTTCATGTGCAGTATGTGGAGCTTGGCGCTTCATATCTGCTGGAAGAAATGCACACGTATCCAAGCAACAGCATAATATTTCAGATACTTGTAACACTCTTCAGAGAAACTTCTCTCCGTTTTTTCTTCTCACTGTGTACAGTGCTTGTGGAAAATCAGCAGTGTTTCTCCCCATTAGCTGTGTGTGTTCTTGTACTCATGCATATTTGTTGTCTTGAAAAATTGGGAAAGACTTTTGGATAATAGACACACGCATAAGACAGTATTGTGCTGCTGCCAAGAAGGGCTCAGTGCTAATAGGGCATTATCACAGGAGGACAACCAGGCAGAGAGGGAAAGACAGAGAGGAAGATGGCCTGAGGGGGACTATACACACACACACACACACACACACACACACAAACATGCAGATACAATAATATACACACACACACATGCAGCGCCGGATCCAGGGAGCAGGGGTAGCCTGAGGGCTGCAGTTTAGTCATTTCATCCGTGCTTACTGTTGATGTGAGGAGTGTCAGAGGTGCACAGCCTCTCCTTTTTGTCTCTCAGCAGAGGGGAAAATCAAACCCTGGAGATGGTTAGAGGGGGAAAGGACACAGGCAGGGCCAGAAGAAAAGTGGAGACAGTGGAGGGAGGAAAGGGGAGAGAAAGGGTGCAGCAGATAAAAGGGAGATGAGAAAAGAGGAACAGAGGGAGAGAGTGGAGACAGGAGGCGTTTTACAACAGGCTCCTACCTGTGTGACATGGTTATTCTGTAATGACAACTGCAACAGCACTGAGGCCTTTCATTGTGGAAGAACCTTGTAATTACAAAATGCAGTCTGGCCTCTCAAGTTAAATCATTAGCCATTAAGAGAGGAGGGGAAGGGCTCTGCCTGTGGCTGTGACATATTTATCAATACACATGGTGAAACGTGCCAGAAGTTGGGTGAGCATTCCTATGGAAGCTCAATACCAAAGGCGTCAGTATGCACCAACTGAACTGCATGTTGGATCCATCCTTCCCCCTACGCCTTTCTGATGTTGTAATTGGAGGATAAATCAACAGATTCAGATTCGGATACTTTCCAAATGTGGCGTTAATGCCCACTTCACGTAGTGATTGGCCTGGTG
Source organism: Thunnus maccoyii (assembly GCF_910596095.1). Classification (NCBI taxonomy): domain Eukaryota; kingdom Metazoa; phylum Chordata; class Actinopteri; order Scombriformes; family Scombridae; genus Thunnus; species Thunnus maccoyii. Next base: position 8,072,563 of record NC_056544.1, on the reverse strand, counting down.
TGTGGAGGTGAGAAAGGAAGCAGGGTTTAAACTTCTCTTAAATTCTCCTTTTTCATTCTTGATAAAACTATGTTTGCCACTTTTCATGTGCACTATGAATGCCTTCCAGTAAAGATTGTCTGAAAATCTGTGCCATTATCCCCGTATTGAGATGGTTATCATGTCTCGCCCCTCTGCCTTTTCAGCCTGCCTCCAAGCATGGCCATTCATAACTATTATAAACACGTTTGCCTTCCCACATGGTCAGACATCAAATCGTATGAGCTTCTTTTTGAGAATAATTTAATCTTAAATGGTCATTAGCCCTCTGACAGGTGACACCATTCTCTAACTCTGACCTAATGCACCAACCAAGCAAAGAGCGGATACTGAAACAGGCTTTATATCTACATGTATCTGCTAAGACTTAACTACACTGGCTGGCCCCACTGGCTTGGTACCTTGGATGAGGTACGTTAGGTCAAAAACTTTTCTGCTATAATCTTTTTTCACACATGAATCATGTCCCTTAACCTGTAAAAAAGCCATTTCAAAATGAAGCTAAGTCTAAGCATAGATTCAAAGAGTGCAGGCAAGAACATGGTTATCCAATGAGCACCCACTCGATGAGTTGGGTCAACAACACCAACAAGGCTCAACAGTGTGTTCTAGCGTCCCAGAACCACTCCGTCTTTACCTGCACCCACACACTCAACACAACCCTCTGAAGCAGGTTAACACTTTTTGACTAGCATCAGTCTCTGAGACACATGCTACCTGTGCTAGCAAAAAGCCTTCTTGCCAATCATCAAAGCTCCTGTAACATCAAACAACAGAGTCATGAAGTAAACACTAAGTATGTCTTATCCAGTGACAAGTCTTTACATGGTCCTGAACATGTCAGAGACATGGCCAGTTTAGCTAAGCTAAACTAAATAACATATTTAGCATGAGGCCTAAAATATCACAAAGAATTATCTCAAATAATCTGGGGAAAAAAGCAAAGAAATACTCCTTACTGGTATGTTAATGTTGCAGTAAAAAGAGTTTCCATTAGGTAATCCACTTACTGTTCCAAATTAACTGCTGACACAAAAGTAAGAGCAAATTAGGGGCTAGTAATGAAATACGTTCACATCTTAAAAGATAAATCAACAGTAAATCACAGAGAAAACTGCTGCTGCACTGTTCGCTGCCCAATTACATAATGTCTCACCTCTGGCAACTCCACAGTTGGTGAAAACATGTGTTCTGCCCTTGACGCAGATGGGAGACATTTAAAGATATTTACTTACCAAATTGCTCTTTTTATAATTTTACAAGACAGAGTGATATATATTGCCATACCCTAAAGACTTTCATGTCCCTTTTTTTCCCCAGAACAACTTTATAGCCTTTAGGATTGAACAGATGAGATCAACAGCCGATGAACTCACCAAGTGACTCAACGAAAAACACAAAGTCTGACATTCCCCGTGATTTTTCAGAAATTCCATGATCAGAGGAATTCCTGGGTTCATTTTTATCAACAATAATTAAATTATTTTTCAGTCAGTAGAGAAAAATAAAGAATGCAAAACACTTTCTTAGTGGAAATTCAGTATGTCAACATAAATTGTCACAGGGATTCTATGGAAATGAAAGGACAAAGGCAGTTGAGGAAAAAGCAGGGAGAGAACGAAGGATTGATGTAGGGAAGAAAGGACTCACCCAGGGGATGCTTCTTTTATAGATCTAATAAAGTGGCAGCTAATTACTCTCTATGAACCCACCACCCAGTTCACAAAGGCTACAGGGCAAAGGCCAGTTGGTCTGTTCTGACCCTTGAGGACAACAACACACACAAGGCATATACATAAAAACACACTGGTGAGCATAATTCAGCTGTAAAGTCAGTATGTCCTGCTTGTAACCGATCGAGCTCAGAGGATGTGTTGTGTGTTAGGTAAGGTGCCCTCCCTTTGACACTGAAGGCAATGAATTCAAGCTTGTTCAAAACAAGTCAGCCCTTTGTCCTTGAAGTTTCTGGTATATCTGAAGAGAATTTTCTGCTTCTTAAAGAAACCAGCCTTTAGAAGTGGGTGGGTTCTTCACACTTAAATCAGTGCAGAGGAAGTGCTCCCGTAAAAAACATAGACAATGCTGAGAAGAACGAGTGAGTCCCTCTTTGCTCTAGATTGTAAATCTGTTATTTGGACATCCGTCACTGTCAGACAAAAGCAGTAAAAATCTGTTTATGGGAGATAGTAAAATGTGAGTAAAAACTGTGGAATTTCAAGAATTAAGATGTATAAAATCTCTAGTAGTAGGCCTTCTCACGCCACAACTTTCTTTGGAGGTGTGTGGGGGTTGGTGCTTTTTGATTTATATCCATTTATATCCATGTGATGTAATTCATGGTAATGATTACGGCTCCCCAAGAGAGAGCCCTTTCTCTCTTCTCTTCGTTACAGAGCAAAGTTGCTGAGTCATGTAGAGTTTCAGTGTTCGACGCTTGTTGCCTCAGGGGCCTGAACCTTGGCCAGAGGACTGTCTCCCTACTCACAAGGCTTGCCTACTGCTCCTCACATCTTAGGCATGATATTGTGATAGCTTTGCCATCACATGGCATGTAGCACATTTCACAGTTTCAAACATGAACATAGCTGCAAGCAAAAGTTAATGGGAGAAAGAACAGGACGAAATGGAGATAATGTTATTGACATACTGCATGAAAGGACATTAATGGATGTTTTTTGAACGAAGTGGCTCTCATAAATCTGAAACACTAGATTGGGGAATAAACTAATGATTCATAAGTGAGAGTGCAAATGATTATAAACACATATCAAAGAGGCCAAGTTTAGAAAAATAGAAAAATAGACTTAGACTAAATAATTATTTAGTCATCTGACCATCATTAGTTTCTTACCAAGTTGTGAACAAACACACCTATTCCTCTTGATCTCAGACATTTCCAGTTGCATTTTTTTTTTTGTGATCAAATTTTTATTTTATTTTATCTAAGTGAGGAAGTATACAATGTATGTAACAATAATATAATTCATTTGTAGTCAGAATACAATAAGAATAGTCAGATGTTTCCAGTTGCATGTTGTCACTCAGCTCTCTGGATAAAACATCTTCATATTTTGTTCTCTTATTTAACAAAGGCTCATTACTGACTTTGGAAATAGTATTTTGACAATACACAAATAAATAAATAAATAAATTCTCAGGGCAAAGTTGACTAAAGTCACCAGATGTGGCTAAAAGCTGTAGGAAATCTTCATGTAATTAAAATTAAAATATATTAAAATATAATAGTTCTGATAACAACAATACTATAGACAATGCATCATTGTTGTTGGTGATGCACTAATGTGTAAGTGGCATTGTTCAAGGAGGAGCTATGGGTGGTTTAATCTATAACAATGCATCATATTTTATTTGTTGATCATATCTTTGTTGATCATATCTATCTCTGTCAAATAAATGTTTTGGAGTAAAAAGTACAATATGGTGGAGTAGAGATATAAAGTAACTAAGTGCAGCACTGAGTACATAGCATATTCTAGGCAGCATGCTTACACTACATATGTTACTTTACAGGAAGCATTGTAAAGATGGTTCCTAAGATAGTTCATTAAACCCTGTGAGTTTGAATGTTTAAAGGTGGAAAATCTACTGACATTCAATTTTCAATAATTCATTTTCCACATCCACCCATCGTTATGGTTTACCTAACAACTGTTTGACAGTAAAGGTGGGAGAAGGCTCTGAAATGACTTGTAAATAGACATTAGTCCTCCTTCCCTGTGATTGTGCTTGATGATCTACTGATGATCCGTGTGTTTTTAAAAGTCTTCAGATCATATTGCAAAACATAAGTGCATGTTAGCAAGTAAATCACATTAGCTGAAGTACACGTCATGCATTCCCTAAGAGAGCCACGAAATTGTCACACGCTGAAACAAACTTGTAACGTAGAGATTTGTATTAGAGGAAAACAAACATATGAACTGAGCTCTCATAGCGGATACATTTGATCTAGTGGGAAAAGCAGAGAAGGGGGTTTTAGTGAGTAGAAAGATATGGATCTCTTTTTCTTGAACTCTCCTTCTGAAGTGCACACACAGCAGACAAACAGAAAAACACTCAGAGGCTACCTAATAGAAGTTCTTCAGGCTCCACTGAGATGGTAATCTATCAACAGAGAAACACATCTGGTGCTGATGGTCGTCTGGCCTTTCAGTAAGACTCTTCTCAGAAAACCTGAGCCCCACAGGGAGGATGAACAATAGGCCAGTAAAGGTGTGGTCCAGACAATACAATGTACAGAAGTTAAAAGTGATTACCACATTCATTTTAAGATATCAGTGCATATATATATATATATATATATATATATATATATATATATATATATATATGTATATATATATCACTGTCATGTACATCGAGTTGTGTCACTGGATCCATATGTGACCTCACTATGACAGAATAGTTAAAGAAGTGAACGGGTGACAAGAATTTGTCTTAACATCCTCGTCATTGTAAAGCCAAAGATGGAAACCAAACATCCATGGAGTGAAACAAGGGTCAGCAACATCCCCTCTGTGACACATCTGTAGCTTTATATGATAAAGTAGAGGTCAAATACATATTTAGATGAAAATGTGGATCTCTGATAAAATGTTAAATGTTGTCAAATCTCATAAAAATCAGTTTTCTGGTCATATTCTGAACTAACAATTACTAGCAAATACTTTAAACAAGTTTGACAGATAAAGAGGAACTGATGTATCTTCTGCATTTTTCTTGATGTGACTTCTCATTACAATGATTGAAAGCGAACATGGTTATTTACACAGTTTAGATCCAAGTGATATGATTGTTGTGGAAGTATATTAAAGGAAATGGCTCAATATCAAATACTGGTAAGAGGGTTTTGTTTGACTACAAAGGGGAACAAAAAAAGGGTTAAACTAAAATATTAATAGGATTAACAAAATAGCAACAATCAATCCCTGTAAGAATATGAATGGATGGTGTCTTTAGGGGATAATAATACCATAAAAACAAGGTAAGTACCAGAACACACAATATCTCCTTTGTACATATCTCTCGTGTACTGATTTATGATTTTATCCTGTTTCCTCCATTAAAATGAGGGCACTTTGATGAAAACAGAGTAACTTATGAACATCCTGCCTGCCTTCCTCCGTCTTCCTCCACCCCCTTCTTTACATAAAAAGAGGAGGGGTTGGATGGCAGGGATCAACTCAGCAAACTCTTGAGAGTGTGTACACTGAGATTCAGCAGCCAGTACTGGAGAGAAGTGGACTATCAGAGGGGCAGACTGCCTCTGGAGCACAGATCTGGAGCTTTACTTTGACACCAGTGACAGAGAGGACAACTGCTGTTGGAGATGACTGGACTGTCACTGCAGGAACAGCATCCCTCCGCTTTGGGAATCTTTCTCTGTCCTGAGAGCTTGAGAGTTACTGGGGAAGTTTGATCTGAGAGGCACATATTTTGGTGGATTTCTACCTCACTTGGGAGTTAGGTAAGTAAGAGTTTAGATAACAGAGACTGAGGGGAATTTATTGACTGATTTACTTAAGGGACTACAAGACAAATATGATGAGGGTGGAACATTGTGTTGCATTTTGTAACAAAAGAAAGGATCTCCCCAGGTTAATGTTTTCTTTGAACCATTCACTTGACATGAAAAAAAAACTGCAACACCCTCTCCACATTATGTTCGAAAAAAATTACAATAATATAGAAGTGTTAAATTGGTGCTAGTCATTTAATTGTGTACCCCAATTTAAATTTAATATCTTAACGAAACTTGTAATGTGCACCATCAATGTACACATTAATAAAACCCTGATACATGACAGAACTGTTGTTCTCTGCATTTGGAAAATTGCACCATTAAGAACCAGCATGTAAGTAAAAGTTGCCGTTTTGATGTGACTATTAAGTAAATTGCAAAGGAAGGCTGAAATAAAATATAAATTTAGGGCAAGAAAAACCTAAAAAAAAAAAAAAAAAAGACCCTAAAAAATAAACAAAGATCCTAAAATGTCTATCCTACCTTCAACCAAAGACAAATTACAATACTTCCACACTTCTCCACAAAGTTTCATACAGTCCCTAAACTAAAATGACCAAACTGCAGGGTGAATCTGCAGTTCTTAATTGTGAAGTTTTAGTGAGTTTATACAGAGCTGACTGACAGCTGGTTAGTCTAAAGTCACATAAAAATCCTGGAGCCCAATTTCCCTATAAGGAACTGTAGTATGGGCCCACCAGACAGTGAGCTTGTTTGCTTTCAAATGATACAATAATGTTCCTGCCTGCATACAGTACGTTCTCACAATTTGTGTTCCAGGCACACTGAAGGAGGATCAGTTGCAGCCTTGTTGGATAAAAGCCATATTTTCAACCAAACTTCAAGATGAAGACTCATCTCCTTTGTTTGGAGTTACTCCTCTTGGGGGTTCACTTCTTTGTGACCAGTGGGCAGCTGGAGCCAAAGAAACAAGTGCCCCAGGACCCTCTTACCGTCACCCAGAGACTTGGACTGGTTGAGAGGGACGTGCAGGGTCCAGTGAGGCCCAACATTACCATGCCGCGCCGTCGACTTCCGCCCATGTGCACCGGACCCACAGAAATCCGAGACACCTTCAAGTACATCAACACGGTGGTCTCCTGCCTGGTGTTTGTTGTCGGTATAATCGGAAATTCCACTCTGTTGAGGATCATCTATAAGAATAAGTGCATGCGTAACGGGCCGAACATCCTGATTGCGAGCCTGGCACTCGGAGACCTTCTGCACATCATTATTGGCATTCCCATTAATGTTTACAAGGTGAGCCTAACTTTCAGTGTCCATGTACTAGATAAAAACTCTACAGAAACAGATTTATAGCATTTCTATGTCCAATTAATTCAACACAGTAGCTTTTAAATGATTTTTTTGTTGCCCTGTTGTTCTAAGTTTATTACATTAACTTTTGAAAGGTCATATGCAAAACCTTTGCAGCATATTAGATTTTAATCCTTTACACACACACACACACACACACACACACACACACCATTTCCTAACACACACGCACACAAAAGTGCACACATACACACACTTTAAGGGGGGGCTTCCAAGTACTTTTTACATGTTATTACTCTACTGGTTTCTGAGCCCCTCTATATCCCCTTATGTCTCTGGCATGTTATTGTCTGTTGGGCTCAGAGAGAGAGAGAGAGAGAGAGAGAGAGAGAGAGGGCCAAAGTATCTGTATATTTGGGTAAGGGGGCAAGCATGTTAAAACAACTGGTCGCAATTGCATACCAGAGCAGAGAGAGGAGACAGGAGACAGGGTGGTATAGGGAGATACAGGCCACATATGATTCCAATAGATCTACACTCACATTCCAGTCACACAGTCCAGTTTTGTTGTTCTCCAAGAGCTTACTGGACCTCTCTGGGTTACGGTGCTTTGATGTGCACAGAAACCGATAAGTTCAGGTTCACGCATGTCTGGTCAACACTGGATGCCTGAGGCTGGGAAAAACAACGTGGAGCCAGACAATTTGCTTCACTCCCTACCAGGGTTTAACTCTGTCGTCAACTCTTTCTGTCTCTGTCTCTCCTCCTCTCTCCCTTCAGCTCCTGGCAGAGGACTGGCCTTTCGGGGTGACTCTGTGCAAGCTGGTCCCGTTTGTCCAGAAAGCCTCAGTGGGGATCACAGTGCTGAGTCTGTGCGCTTTGAGTATTGACAGGTAAACCCATGCTTCTAACACTGACGCCCCCACCTCACTCTTACAACAACATTGTTAGAGCAGTGACCTTTGACCTCACCTTTGACTTCCTTGCTACTGGCTGCTTTTAACCTGGGTTATATATTATTGCACTTATTGAGCTCATCTGGATATAAGTGTCATCTATACTGTGGGCTTGAAATAAGAAGTTTATTTAGTCATTTTCATATTTATAATCTTCATATGTTACTGTATGCCCATCTAGTGTCTTTTTAAAAAAAAAGCCTTTAGGGTAAAAAAAAGCTAGAATGTACTTTTCAGTTTTGTCAGTAAGGATAATGTTTAATACTCAATATCTCAGAATTAAACCAAAATAGATCCTTTTAACATTTTTGTCACAGCAAAGTTGTTATACTTAACTCACAGATGATATTAGTAAAAGAACATTGACATTTTAGAAAATATGTGTAGCCTTTTCACTTTCTTGATGAGAGTTAGATGATACCACTCTCACGTCTGTGCGGTAAATATGCAGCTAGCCAGGAGTCGGTTAGCTTAGTTTCGCACAAAGACTGGTAACAGGGGGAACAGCTAGCGTGGCTCTGTCCAAAGTTAATAAGATCTGCCAACCAGCACCTCTAAAGCTCACTAATTAACATGTTATATCTTGTTTGTTTAACCCAAACAAAAGCCAAAAAATAAAAACAACATGTTGTGGTTTTGGTAAGCTTTAGAGATGCTGCTAAGCTAAGCTAACCAGCAGCTGGCTTTAGCTACATATATACTGTACAGAGATGACAGATGTGTCAATGTTCTCAACAGGACCATGAAAAAAAGAATTTCCCAAAATGTCGAACTATTCACCTTATTCTCATTTGTTGGTTAACTGACTGCACATGTGATGGAACTTCAAGGTATCGTGCTGTGGCTTCATGGAGTCGAATCAAAGGGATTGGAGTTCCAAAGTGGATGGCTATTGAGATAGCGCTCATCTGGATATTATCCATCATCCTGGCTGTGCCAGAGGCAATAGCCTTCGACATGATCACCATGGACTACAAAGGAGAAGACTTGAGGATCTGTTTGCTGCACCCCATGCAGAAAACAGACTTTATGAGGGTGAGCTGTAACACACAGACCTTGACAGATATACAATTCAGTGTGGAGAGAAATAGTGTGTGAGGACTGTTGACACAGCTGTGCACACTGTTAACCTGCACATGCACATATAATACATACAGACACATATATGGATGCAGATGTGCACATGCTGACTTGTGTGTTAATATATATGCATACTTAACCTAAAAGAGCACACGCTTACAATCATACTGTGATAGTTTCTTGACTAGATCAGGGTGAGACAGAGTTTACAGAAAATGAAGCCTTGTCAAAAAAGAACCCCAAAAAATGTATATCAGTGGAGTTATTACTCTCTTTGCTGACAGCAAATGCTGCAGCGTCTGTGTGTGTGTGTGTGTGTGTGTGTGTGTGTGTGTGTGTGTGTGTGTGCGCATATATGTGTTCATGTGTCTTCCATCAACCTTAAAATAACAACAAGTAACAGTTTTAATCCCACTGAGGTCTCTGATAAATTGATTGTTAAATGTACATCAACAAGTCTGAATTTGAGACACACCCTTGAGTCTCCCATTCCCGTCCAGGTCAGACTGCTGACATGCTCCATTAAATTTATGTCTGACAGTACAGATGTTTGTGTGTAACGCAGTGCTGTTCTCCTATTTTCTCTCTTTAGTTTTATAAATCAGCAAAGGACTGGTGGCTGTTCAGTGCATATTTCTGCCTGCCGTTGGCTTGCACTGCTATTTTCTACACCCTGATGACCTGTGAGATGCTAAGGAAGAAGAACGGAGTCCATATCGCCCTCAGTGACCACCTGAAGCAGGTTATTTTGCCTGTTTTTTAATTGAATACAGACTGTCTTCATCGTGAAAGTTTGAAGTTAAAGAGACATTTCCCTACTTTAGTAACAAACACAAAACTGACCTTAAGAATACTTTAATGTTCAAAACTTAACACAAGACCTATTGTGTACCCTTTTAAAGCTATTAAAAAAAAACATAGTTATGCCCTCTTATCACCAACTTTAATCCAGCACTAACTTGAGACTGCTTGAGACCACTTTCCACATAAACATATTTTTTAGCTCTTGTAAAAAAAAGGATTCCACTGATAAAAGAGTTCTTTGTGAGCAAAATTTCACCACGGCCATCTCTGTGCCAAGCCGTCACTACAATCTGCTACTATATAGTGATTTATGTGTGTTTGTGTTCAGCGGAGGGAGGTGGCTAAGACAGTTTTCTGTCTGGTTCTGGTTTTCGCTCTGTGCTGGCTCCCTCTCCATCTCAGCCGTATCCTGAAACTCACCATCTACGATGAGAAAGATCCAAACCGCTGCGAACTGCTCAGGTAGGGAAAGAAATAAATGTCCCATAGTGCATAATAAAGAGAGAGTTGAGTAGAACAGACAATATGGTTCTGTCAATTAAAAAATCCAGAAATATGACATATGTCTTTGAAACTCTTCTAGTTTCTTTTTGGTGTTGGACTACATCGGCATCAACATGGCATCTGTCAACTCCTGCATCAACCCCATCGCCCTGTACATGGTCAGCAAGCGCTTCAAGAGCTGCTTCAGGGTAAGATGCAACTCAGTCGCAATGTATGATACAAGCAAAGTGAAAACAAAAAAAGAAAAATAAAGGACCACTGGCTTTACAGCTTCTTTTACTAAGCTGTGAACACTGTTTGCACATTCTCTCTAACACTCTTTCTCTCACCATCTTCCTTCCTCCTCTAGTCCTGCCTGTGCTGCTGGTGCCTACCGGCTGAGATGCTGATGGATGAGAAGCAGTCGTGCATGAAGCTGAAAGTCACCGAACGAGCCTCTGACCAGAGCAACTCCCGCATGACCAACAAGTCCACTACAGCCTGAGGAGTGTAGCCTAAAAGTGAGAAAAGAGGAGACACTATGACAAAAAAAACAAAAACTGAATAATAAAGTATGAATGACTGAATGAGGAAACGTGTCCAGTCTTGCCTCATCTAGAACATCATAAGAAAGCTCCCTCAATTCCTGAAAACAACAGACGTGCCTTTGGAAACCCGCCCTCACTGAGACGAAACTCATCCTAACCCAAAACTCTGAACACTTGCCATCATGGAGCGCTTCCACACTCTCCCTGTCCAAGGAGCAATAAGCACCCGCGCACTTCAAAAGCTGTATTCTTGGATAAGTGTGAAATGTGTTAAAACTGGTGTTAACACCAAATATCAGGAACTGACTAGGGGCAAAGTTTAGCACATTATTATGTTACGTATAATTTGGTGTTAAGGGTCAATTAGTAACGACTCATCAGGCTCGCAGCCTGGATAGTGAACACGGCTTTGAATCTTGCAATAAGTTCCGCATTGTATGGACTATATTCGAGAGTGACACTGCGTAACTGTGTTGCTACTACACTCTGTAGTCGCTTGTAAAAAAGCTAAACAGTGAATCTAATGCTCTTGTTTACATATTTCATTGCATTGTATTTCCTTTAAAATATGTGTCATGAGCAGCAGCATTTTGCATACTTTATAACTTGTCACATTTGTGCCTTTAAATGAATTGTTTCTTTGTCCTTTCCCCCACTAGTCATTGAACTACTGATGTGTGATTTCAGCTGTGTGACTATTCAGCTATTGTATTATACTGTTCAGTATTGGGCCTGTTCTTGAGGCTTTATGTGTTTCATAATGTATTTTCTCCACATTATCTTAATCTGACTCGTTACCTCAGCTGGTATGAAAAGAGGTAGTGGGTGTCTTTTTGCAATAAATAAATAAAATTATAAATTTAATAAATAAGAAATGAGTCAGTTGTGTACTTTTTTTTAAGAAAAGCACCACTTTTCTCGCCATTATTTACTCAGTCACAATCATTTATGTGACTGTGAATCTTTTAGCTTTGCCTCTTATGTGTGTATGTGTGTGTCTGTGTGTGTCTTTGTGTGTCTGTGTGTGTAAGAGTATTTGTGCGTGTGGGTTTGATTTTAAGTGTGATGGCAGGCGGCATCATGTGATGGTGAAAGCTAGTACAGAACATTACTGTGATCTCTGTTTTTCTCCTTTCTTCACTCCAAACACACACACACACACACACACACACACACACACACACACACACACATACACACACACACACAGCCTTGACCTGGGAATGTTCCTTCAGGCTAAACCAGTGTCACACATGTCGCATTAGCTGTCAAAGAAGCTCTCTGTCCTGTGATCTCTCACCACCCCTCCTCGACTCATCTCTACATCCACTCTCCTTGCCTTCACTCTCTCTTCTTTTGGACTCATTTCTTTCTGCCTGTTTTTTCCTTGTTTTTTTAAAATACCTCTTCCGTGTCCTCTACCGTCTTTTCCCCTTCCCTCGCTCTTTGCATTCCTCTCTCCACTCCTCCCTATTACCCCTCTGTTCCTCCAATATGGTTTCAAACAATTCAGTGTGGTTTGTTTGACATTAAATCAAACCCACTGGTGCTGTAAGCAGCCATAACAGAAAGAAATCACATTCAGTACATTCCTCCCTAAATTATCTCCTTTTCTACTCCCAACAGAGGTTACACTGATGTATCTGCTTGTGGATACTGGCATTGGCCCTCTACTGATATGATGGATTGCCCTCTATGAGGGTGAAGCTACAAAAATAAAACAAAAAGTTGCAAAGAAAGTTAATGTTGTTCAGTAAGCTACTTACTGAACAATCTATAAATCAAAGTGTAATTAACTCAGGGTCAGTTTAGAATCTCATATTTTGCTGTACAAAAAAAATAAAATAAATAAAAATCACTTATTGGCCCATGCACGCCTAATTTACAGACATATGGTCACAGGGTTTATGCTAACACCTAACAGAGTCAGTAGGTCAACCTGCCTTAAAGGAATGCTTTTACATTTTGGGAAATATGCTTATTCACTTTTCTTGGCGTGAGTTAGATGAAAAGATTGATACCACTCTTATATCTGTCTGTTAAATATGAAGCTACAGCCAGAAGACAGCTAGCTTAAAGACTGGAAATGGGCAAACAGCACATAGGCCTAGCCCCTTGTAAAATCACAACATCATTTTTACCACAATTTGTAAAACAAACAAGATGTTAACATGTTAATTTGTGAGCTTTAGAGGTCCTTGAAAGTAGATTTAGTTATCTTCAGGCAGAGCCATGCTAGCTGTTTTCACCTGTTCCCAATCTTTACACTCTCCTGGCTGTAGCTTCATATTTAGCATACCGACATGACAGTGATATCAATCTTCTCATCTAACTAGCGGGGATGCAGTTACTAGCTTGCTGTATCACAACCTCTTGACTTTGTGCTGAAGTTCTTTAGAAATTTACAATGTAGCACAAAGTCAAGAGTTTGCGAAATGTAACACAACAAGCGAGTGTAGCTCTATAAACAAAACCGCATTCCCACGCATGCTCAGTGGCGTCTGCAGTCTGTTGTAGAAAGTTAAAGTCATTTTTATTGCTATTCCGAGCTGTGAAAAAAAGATGAAAACCCACAGCAGATGGATGCCAAAAGAGTAATGAGATAAAAGCTCCCTGTTTAGCAATTAAATGAAACACTGTAAATTTTTGATATACTATTGTTGTTCTTTTGCACTTAACAAACATTGTGGACTTCTCCTTTATAAATTTTGAACATTTTGAATGAGGGTGTATCTCCTTCTAAGTACATACAGGAACACACACTGTCTCTCCAAAACCCCCACCAACATACAAACACACAAACAGACCCACCATGACACACGTTTGTCTTCTCCACGCCCACAGTTCTATCACGGAGAAGCCGGCAGAAAGTGGCTGGATTGGGGGGTTGATAGTTTCTGGGTTCTGGGTCTCAGGAGTCAGGGTGTGAACAGACCTGGTTTGGCCCCTGGCTGCTCTCTCCTTCTCCAAACATTCTTTCACGTTTCTCTACCCCAACAATCCACCATTTGCATATTTACACAGCATGTTCCACACAACTTTGCCCGCAAACTGCATTTAAAGACAATTGGCAAGATTTGTATCAACATGATGTTTGACTTAACGTTCAAGCAACTGAGGCAGTAATTTATCCTTTTCTTAACCTTATGGTGCACATTGAATTGTCCTACATAGCAAACAGCACTGACTGGCATGGTACAGAAGCTGATGGAGATGTATACTGTAGGAGTCTCTATAATCTGATACCTTCCTCTACCTTCCCTGGCTATCACTCCTGTGTTTTGATCTCATCTGAAACACACTTTCTGACAGAAATGTAATAATTTAAAAGCATAGGCACAGTTCTTGATGTATAAGACTCGCTGTCTTCCCTCTCAGTTTTAGAATATTTATCCTGGATTGATAGCACAAGGAGAGCTTTCAGTCTGGCATAGCTTCTACTAACATTTGGGAAGAACAAAGAAAATATGCTTTCATTATGAGTGTGAAAGTGTGTGTGTAGTTCAGCCATGGAAATACTTCAAGGGAAAAATGTTGAACCAAGCTCAAACTAAGACCCTCAAACTGCCTATGAGAACACAAAACAAAAGGTATGTGAGCTGGATTCCCCGTATCAGTGCATGTGTGAGTGTGTTAACACCAAGGTCCATAGGTATGTGAGTGTGCACGTTTAAGTATAGTAGTATTTTGCCTAATTTGAGGAGCTGTTTTTGGTCATGCACCGTTGATATCGCACTTCAAGGAATGGTTGATAATTGACACAAAAATGCAACTCATCACTCATTTTCACATATGCACAAATGTCATACACTTGCACAAGCATGGACAGACTTGCACAGACAACATACATACATACACACACACACACACACACAAGTTGAGCAGCAGCAGAAGGTGAGCAGACGTGGCCAGCAGAAGGAATTCATCAGACTGACGTACCATGGACTCTGGAGCATTTCTTTCATCTATTTCCCACTCAGTTCCACATGAGGAGACACTTAAATTTTCTTGCTGTCGGTGTCATAGTCCTACTCTGTTAATGTACCTCCCCTTTACTGCTTGTCTGACAAGGTGATGACAAATATATGGGACCAGAGTACAAGATAAACAATGATTTATCAACCACAGACACACATATGGCGTGCGGTTTGGTTAGTGCCAAATATTCCAAATGTGACAACAGTCAACATGTAGCTTACATCAGGTAAATGTGCAGCTGCTTGCAGTTTGTCATCAAGGGTTAATATGTGAAAATAAAGCCAGAATCATACTCTAAAACAGACACACAGTATTATGGCTGAAGCTCTGTAATATTTTCATTGTAATTATTATTGATTTACTAATTCTTTTCTTAATCAATCTATTAATCGTTTAGTCTATAAAATGTTAGAAAATAGGAAAAATGCCCATCATTGTTTCCACGAGCCCAAAGTGACTTCCTGAAATTGCTTGTTTTGTCTGTTCAAAATCCAAACATATTCAATTTACTATCATAAAAGACTAGGACAACCACCATATCCAGAGAAACCAGAAATTTTGCGTTTTGCTTGAAAAATAACTTAAATAATCAATCAATTATTGAAATGTTGCAAATACATTTTCTGTTGATAAACTAAATTAATTGACAAATCACTTAAGCTTCACACAGCGTACATGTGAACTTACTAAATCTGTATCTGGTTTTAAACACTAAATAAAGACAAACTTAACATAAAGTCAGGAAACAGGGGGAGTTGGCTGCTTCCCCCTGTGGTCATGGTGATCCCCTGACTTTTCCCCCAGAGCCACCATGATGTTGACATTTGTGGTTCAGAGTAAAATATCTTATTATTCTTAATAATTATTCAATGGATTGTTATGGAATTTGCTACATATATTCAGTGTCCCTAGAGAATGAATTCTAATGACGTTAAGAGTGCTGTTGTTAAACCTCTACTTCAGGAACCTCACCTTGATCCAGGGTTTCTTAATAACTACTGACCAGTTTCTCAGTGCAGCTTTTAACACCACCGATCACTGTATACTCTGGAAAATCACTTTGGTGCCTCTGGCCTGGCTTTGGGTTCTAGTCTTACTTATCTGAAAGAACACAGTCTGTCTCCTGTAGTAATACTACATCTACATTTTCTGATGTGAAATATGGAGTACCTCAAGGCTCTGTTCTTGGCCCTCTGCTTTCCTCTCTTTATATTTCACCTCTTGGCCAAATTATACACAGTCATGAAATTCATTTTGATTGCTACATGGATGGTACTCAGCTGTATGTGCCTAGAAAGGCTGACGATCAGACCCAAATTATTAAATTTGAGGCTTACATGGCTACTGGGCAAAATTGGATGTCATATGATTTCCTGCTTCTAAATTCTGATAAAGCTGAGATGCTGGACAGTTTGATCAAGTGACAGTAACTCTCAACAGCTGTGTAATTTCACAAAGTGTGACAGCTGAGAATCTCAGTGTTATATTTGATACTAACTTCTCTTTTGATCATCACACTCTGTACTGTTACATTATGTTTTCAGGCCTGCCACGAACTAGTACTAAAAGTCTTCAGATGGTTTAAAATCCTGCAGCTAGAATCTTAATTAAAACATGAAAATGTGATCATATTGCACCAAGTCTCCCTTCACTGGCTCCCTATCCATGTTAGATCAAACTTGCTTCTGATGATGATGATAAAATCTTAAATGGGCACACCCCATCATACCTGTCTGATCTCCTTAAACCTTATATTCCATCCTGAACTCTCTGCTCTCAGAATTCAGGGCTCCTGTGTGTACCCAAACTTAAAAAGAAGTCAGCAGGCGACAGCTCCTTTTCCTATCGGACCCTCTTTCTCTGGAATAATCTCCCTGCTGAAATCAAACAATCTGATTTAAAACTCATCTTTCTTATTATTTGATTACTTCAGGCCTTTGTTCCTGTTGTTCACCCGGCGGGTTGGTCTCAGTCTCAATGAATTTATTCAGCCTTAGTAATTACAAAACCATGACGGTCCTGTTGACGAGATTATTGTAAACCTCCTGATAACTGTTCCATCTCTAACCCTCTATTTGTTTGTTGCCTCACAAGCACATGAGAGTCCAAGCTGTGTCCTTATCTCTCTCGATCTCTCCCTCTTCTCCCTCTCTCTCCCTATTTTCTTCTCCTTGTCTTGTTTTCTCTCAGAATTCTCTGTACTGGACCATCAGCCATCCTGGGACCGTTCTCCTTCCCTTGGCTGTCTGTGCCATTTCCAGATGGTCTATTCTGTACACACGACATCTATTGCATCTCTGTCCATCCTGGAAGAAGGATCTCCCTTCTGTTGCTCTTCCTGAGGTTTCTTACATTTTTTCCCTGTTAAGCGGTTTTTTGGGGAGAGTTTTTCCTTATCCAAATCAAGGGTCCAAGTATAGTGGGTGTCTTATGCTGTAGATTGTATAGCCCCTTGGGGCAAATTTGTGATTTGTGATATTGGGCTATATAAATAAAATTGACTTGACTATACAGACTTTCATGGTCCCCAGAGAATGAATTGAAATATTTTTGATCCCCTGTTTTCATCTAGCAAATGTTAGCATGCTAACACGCTAAACTAAACTGTGAACATGGCAAACATACCTGCTAAACATCAACATGCTAGCATTGTCATTGTGAGCATTTTGGCATGCTGATGTTAGCATTTAGCTTAAAGTACAGCTGTGTCAGCACAGACTAGCATGACTGTAGACTCTTCAGTCTTTATAGAAAGTGAGAGAAAGGTCAAGTACCTGACAATATTTGGATGCAGCCTTGTATAATTTCCAGTACAAGTCATCAGAAACACAGCAGAAAAAAGGTCACCATTTCTGACACTGATCATCAGAAAATGTGACGCTACTGTACCTGAGAATAACTTCACACTTTATGGTGGTCACATAATATGATATAATATATGTAACATATGGCTCCAGCTACAAATTAACCATACTGATGTGAGAGTATTGATCTTCTAACTCCTGGCAAGAAAGTGAATAAGCATATTTCCCAAAATGTTGAATTACTCCTTTAAATTTGTGTTCTCTGCATTACGTGCAAATAAACAGTAACTTCACAATAATAATACCACCCTCCCTCTCTCTCATTCAAACACACACACACACAAAACCTCACATATTGTAATAGTCAGACTCTGTCCCCTGCAACTTTATAAAACCATTATGGGAGTTAACTTCATTTTGAGCCAAACCAGCACATTCTTGAAGCTGCCTGCTATTGCAGCAATGAAAATCTGACAAAAACAAATGAAGTAATGGAGGGGTGCCATGACTTACTCCTGATTCATGACATGACTTTATTAGTGCAATTCCACCCATTGATATGAGATGTACAGTAGTATAGTAGTAGTGTAATAGTGTAAATAGTGTAAAATACTCAAAACCAAATTTAAAACAAAAAAAACAAAAAAAAAAACAAGTGACTCTATAACATTTATATATACAATACTTTGCCAAAATGTGTCTGTTTTCTGAAATTCTACATCAGTTTCTACGCTCTTCAGTGTGGCTAAATAGAGTCTTGTGACAGCAAAGAACATATTTTATACTGAGTTTTGTCAAAGACCTGATCATGCTACATGGTCCATTTTTATCTCTGCATTTGTGTACATATGACCATTAAGCACAACATGACTCCTATATGAAGTTCACAGGGAGGGTAGTTATGCAACCATTACAGTAGTGACAGTACACAGAGACAGGAGGCCTGGCTGCAGAAGGCCCCATTCTCATGAGGGAGCTGATGATATCCAAGAAACATGGCGACAGGGATCACATAGCCTATAACAGGTCCCCCCTCAGTACCACTGAGCCACACTTTGGGATGGGTGATCGTGTAAGCTTGTTTCTATTACATTTGTTGTTCATTAAAACAGAAAGGAGGGGAGAGGAAGGAAAGGAAATGAAAGGATGGATCAGACTTGTTGCTGAGGGTGTTGGTGCAGAGTTTTACCACTAGGGAGCATCAGGGACTGGATAAAGGACTGACTTCTGTTTTACTTCATGTCTTTCCATGTATGTGCCTCCTATCTGTCTGTGTGTCTCTTAACGAGCCAAATTTTTGGTCCTTTTGTCCATACTTTTGGCTCTAACTTCCAGTCTACATTTGTCTTATGTGTACAAGGCAACAAATAGAAGTTCAAAATATTGAAAATCAACGGCTGAATGATTTAATACGATATTTAGTGTAATCATCAAACACATACGTGACGTATCCACCCTCATATAAACCACACGGCTGTTTGCAGATCAGTTGCTTGGCTCTCTACTGCTTTACATTGCAAATACGCCCGTGTTTACATTTGCTCCTCACTGACAATGGTCACTATGGGTTACCTTGACTCACAACACAGGTAACCAATCAGAACTCACAGGGGGGGCAGTTCAAGGGAAAAAAAAGAGGAAGCAAGAACTGACAAGGACTGAAGGGAAGAAAAAAAAACCCAACACGATCTACACTGATCTGAAGTCTGTGTGGTACTTTCCTTGGAAATTTGCAAAAGAAAACTGATCCCAGGTCTGTAAGCAGATGAAGGTTCTATGTTTGCCAGAAGAGATGAGAACAATTTCCGTTTCTCTTTTGGAGCCTCCAGCCAGCTGCTGCTCTGCCACATACAAACACAAGCTATAAACACAAGGTAAGCCCGCTGCTTCTCATTTCATATAGTAGGCCTGCTACTCTGAATAATGACAAATACTTAAAACAACAAGAGAAAAGGCTACTGGCCTTTCTCGTGACTGTACGTTGCATGACATGTGCTGAAGGGAAAGTGAAAGTATTTTCAAGAGAGTGTGTGTCAGCATAGCGGTTCGAGGCACCAAGTCTGTTTTAACACAAGAAAATGTTTATTAAAAATTACCTGTATATGACGATTTAAAGTATATACTTTAAACGACAGCTAAACCACACAAACACATCTGCGGGAACGTCGTAAAAAAAAAAAGAGGTGTTGTGACCAACACCACAATTCCCCGACTCCCAATGTCCCCCTCTCCATGCACACCATAATTCACTGTGCTCATTTAACAAGGCCCGGTTACCCCAAGCAACAAGAGGGGCTTATCAGCTGCTCCCTCACTTGCCATACTGTTATCAGCCTGGCCTAGTTCACACACACACACACATACGCACACACACAGTGCCCCTCTCTGTCAAACACACACACACACACACACACACACACACACTCTTTCTATCTCGGTCTCTGACTCTCACACACACATACGCAAACTGGGGAATGAATGTTATGGGGGCTTATCAGTGTCCTTAGGGGCCTGGCAGCCACTTCACAGACTCAGATCCCAGTACCGAGGCCACAGAGACAAACCTATGTGACCAGAGTACTGATGAACAAAGGCTCTATACTGTTAGAGACTCCTCTATATAGGAGTGACAGGCTGCAGGGCACGCTGACAATGAATATACACATGGCACAATGGCAGTCAGCAAAGAAAGAAAAACGTGGGAAATACAGATCTAAACTGCGGCGACCTTTTATGATCCTCTTCGCTTCAGCAAAACACAAAATGCAATCTGCATTCTTCATCTTTTGTACTGCATTCACTGCCAATAAAATAAGCATGGTTCCTTGCCATTCTATAATACACTCAGAGCCTGATTTTCAGGTTAGGACATGGAAAGTAGCTGTTCTTTAATTATGTTCAATCTGCATTATAACTTGAAAAGACAATCAGAGCGGGTGTACGAAAAAAAAAGCCAACTCAGTAAAATCTGTGATTTATTGTTTGATCTGAAAAATGTCAGAAAATAGCTCACAGTGCCGTCTTCAAATTGCTTTTTTTAACCGACCAATAGTCTAAAACTCAAACAGCAAATATTCACATTTACGACATTTAAGAATATTCACATTTACAATTTTGACTTATCAGTCATCAAAATTGTAGCTGATTAATCGTCGATTTATAAACAAATCAATCAACTAATATTCTCTATAAGCTCTACTCTCTCCCACAATCAAGATTTACATACTGCGCTATTCTACTACACACTATTTCTCCTCACTGACTTGAAAATCTTACACGGCTTTAACGAGTAAACCAGCCTCCATTTCACTCGTGTCCCTCCTAAATCATCGAGCACCAAACAACTGCAAACATCAGAGGAAGTCGAAAATGAGAAGGCCATTGCTGGCAGAGATGTTGGCAGCGGTTTGGCACAGGAACTCAGGAAGCGGTGCCTCCTAACTGAGCTGTGCTTCCTGTGTGATAACTGACCCAAACATGTTGTGCCTCCATGACACACACATACACACACACAGACAAAGAAGCGCACTCACGTTCTCTCTCTCTCTCTCACTCTCTCTCTTTGGCAGCCGCGGTATAAAAAACTCAGGAACTGTGAGACTACTAAAGCTGTTTCAACCAAACTGAGGATTAATAGGATTAAAATGTTGGAGCTCAGTGATTAGAATTAATGCCTCGGAAGCGTTTTTTTTTTTTTTTTTTTCACAGTATGAAATCTAGTGTACACAAAACTTAAATGCTGGCGTGATCTTCAGCAGAGAGGGGCTAAAGGTAAGTGCAGGCGTGCCAACTGTATTTAAATTTGACACTCGCAAGTAGGAGGCCGCTGTACAACGGCAACAGAGGAGACTATAGTCGCTCAGCAGTTAATTTTAACCTCAGAATTAGTTAAACATGGAGGACAGAGGAGCAGGGATGGTCAAGGGACTCGGGCAGGGAAATTAGAGGAAAGACTGGAACGATTTTAAGGAATTAACAGTGATGTGACGGCCAGAGGACAAGAGAGGAGGCAAAGAAAAACATGTGAGGGGGAGGGAATGAGAGGGAGTAACGGAGAGTAGGTGGCTTTGTAGTTTTGTTCTAAAAGTCCCCTTCATAGTCATGCTGTAAGGAATGTGCACGTAACGGCCCTGAAACCTTGAACATTGTGCAAAGACATGATGTTTCAAGTTCAACACCAGCTGCCTCCCCCCTTCTCGCACCACACACACACACACACACACACACACACACACACACACACACACACACATAGCCCAGGCACACATTGCAGTGCAAACGCTTCCTTCCTGTTGCTGGTTTAGCCTCTTTTAGAAGCAAGATAAGAGCAAAAGAGTGAGATATATGAAAGAGGGAAGCAAACAGCGCTATTTTCTCTGCGTCTCAGATCAGCATGTCTCTGACCACATTTTATTATTTGGACTTTTTACTAAAAACTGTTCACCACCTGACTTCCACCACAGGTGTGGTACTTTCAGTGTGTGATTCGCCCCCCTCCCTCACACACATATTTTGCTCCTGTTTCTCTCTTACCACAGGACAGTTAAACAGCCCCCACTTCCTCATCGAGAGTCGAGAGCAGAGCAAGTGAACGCTATTTCCTGTGACGCCTCTGTGTCTCTGGTCAATTAGTATACTCACATCACTCTTCCACTGTTGAGTTACGCTGCATGGAAAGACGCCGGCCCGGCTTCATCGTATCCTGGGGGACGTTCTCATCCGACCGACTGGTAGATCTACACAGTCAGCTGCTGTTCATCAGATTTACTCCAAAAACTGGATCTGCCAGGACACAAAAACACACGTCAGACCTGTGCAGTTATTAATAGTCTTCAGAGGAAAGCTGTGATGCTGTTGTCATACAGTTAAGAGTCGCATGTGTGTTTGGGACATTCAGCCATGCTACAGCAGTCAGAGCTCATCTTTGACTTCGCCAGTGACCATATTAACCTGTCAGGGGTGAGTACACGTCGAGCAGTGTTTCATTTTGCAGTTGATTTAGTTTAGTGCGCATGTCGAAACTGAGTTAGCTTGTGATGCAAGACAAATTTGAGAGGAACCTGATGAGAAATTGTAATCTGATCTAATCTAATGTTCTTGTGTGTGTGTTGCAGTTTGGAAGTCACTCAGATTACCCCGCGGTGATCGTGGAGCAGGTCCCCCATCCACACCTGCTGTCATATTCAGGTCTAGCGTGTGAACAGTCACAGACAGAGGATGTTCACCAGCAGCTGTTCAAAGGTCAGTGCACACACAATCAACACACACACACACACACACACACACACACACACACACACACACACACACACACACACACACACACACATAAAAGGTGCATGCTCCAGCCTTTGTTTGACTGTCACATTTCATGATTGAACTTCATCTGCAGTCTCATCCATCCTCACAGCTATTCAACAGTCTAACCTTTGTGAAGTGATGCTGTCATTCAAATCTTACAAAATTAGCCTAAAAGTTTGAAAATGAGGTACCAAAAAAGAAAGCCTGGCACTGCACATGCGCACTCGCAACGCTCGCACATGGACCACCCTCTGTAAAAAATCAGGAAGTGAAACAAAACATTCCTGGCTTGAGCCCTGGGAAAGACAGTTAATGAATCATATTAGGATGTAGACGTGGTCAAATCCGGCTACAGCACATATGCTATAGCTTGTTCCTCACGAGTGCTGGGAATGAGAAGTAAGTTATATTACTGAACGGGGTCGTTTTTTTCCGTCGATATTCAAGGTTGGAGGAGCAGCTGAAGTTAGGCATGGCGAGGCTTGGTTAACTTAGCTAACGGTAACTGCAGCAAAGCAGCACTCGCTGACAAATAGGGAGCGTTTTTTTCACTGTTATAACCGCGTTGGGACAGTAACTCACCCGCTTTGTTTCTTAAACATGGCCATTTGTTTTTGACAGGCTGCTTTTCTCGGCGGCACAAAGAGTTTTGAGCTCACGACAGACAGCTGTTAGCTTGCAGATGTTTACTAGCTCATTACCTCACAGCCTGTGCACGTCACAGGAAACAATAGACTCTCTTTTGATCATTTGTTTTGCTGCAGAGACATTCATATGTAGATGTATATCAATGACAGAAGCACATAGCTGCCCATATTGTTTGTGTGGAGATAACATTGTAAGCAGTGGAGCCTCACAGACACGTGTATTGTTTTATAAATGTGTGCTGCAGTTTAATGAAGTGCATAAAATAGTTCATCCTTGTAGATTTGGAGCAAAATGACTATAATAACTATCAAGGTGGCTGCTCAGTCATTCAGTGCATGCACTCTACTCATTTATCAGCACTGTGTGGGTCATTAAAGGGTTAGTTCACCGAAATTACAAAGAACTTTTCCTCTCTTTACTGGTTCTATACATGCAGATAGTTTAGTTTTATTTGTCAGAGTTTTTAGATATCCATCTCTGAAATGTCACCCCCGCCCCAATGCAATGGAGGACAATTTAATTTCATAGTGGTCCTCACAACTAGGGCTACAGTACACAATATGGATTAAATCCTCTGTAACGATACATGTGACTGTATACCACGCCATCAATATATATCATGACATAATACATTTTCTGGAAAATCAGTTGAGAAATTGTTACAGGATGAAGTAACAATTTATTATTATGAATGTCTGTTCTTGGCTGTTCCAGCAAATTCAATACTGGACATATCAAGAGACTTCATCACATTACTGGAAAAATCATATAAAAATACAATTTTGACCATAAAGCAGTCCTGCTCATTGATTTCCCACAATGAACTGAACCAGAGATGTTACAGGCATATATACTGTGGTATAAACTGAGTGGCAAAATGTCTGACTGTTGATACATTTTTATCATCTCACTGTATGTAATCGTCGCAAGGCCCGCCCCTACTCACAACATATCAAAATAGTGTTTAAAGATTTCAACAGTAATGTCTCTTATCAGAAACAATGTCCCAGCTACTACAGATAATAGGCCTTTCGTGCAGCAGATGCTTTGACCTGTCATTGCAGGAAAAGCACAGATGTCACTGATAACATTAACGATGGTTCAGTTTTATTCAAGCGTCTCAGTAAGTCATGACAGTGAACCAGCATACGCAACACCAGGACCCTGAAACTGAAGCAGCTAAATGTAATTCAGCCATGATTATTTTTATTATTTAGACCTGTGCTTTAATACTATGGAATGTCAAAATGTCTGCTGTAAAAAAAAGGTCTATTTACCGACCTCGCAGTGAACAGTTTTAAGGTGAGGTACTTCCTACAGAAGAAAAGTTCCTGTCGAGATGGTTCCCAACGTGTCTTGTGTATTATCCAGAGTATTGAGTACCTTGTTTCTGGAAGGAGATGTTGCTGTTGAATTTTTAAAATGTAATATTTCACTACCTTGAACACTTAAAATGAAATTCCTATCGTCCCTATTGTATTGGGATGGCAACAGAATTCTCAGGGGCACAGTATCTTAAAACCTTGTCAAATAAAACCAAAATCTTCATAGTGAGACATCACAAAAGGGAACTGAGAAAAGACTTTTTTTAAAATGTAATTTGGGCAAACCGACCCTTTTTTAAGTTGAGCTTGACCCCCAGTACAGCTCACATTTAATTTTCTTCCTCCTAAATGCCACCCTCCTCCACTTGCTGAAACTTGTTTTTATATGCTACTCCCTTCTCTGTGCTCTGTAGTGGAGCCATGTGAAAGTGGAGACGAAGAGACCATGGAAACACTGGTTGCTGCGGACTCGCTTCTCACCATGGACTGCCCTGACACCCTCTCGCTGGAACAACACTACTGTAAGCACGCAAACAGACACACTCGTGATAACACTACTCACGTGCACACTGATGACGCAACGATGCCCTAGTAAAACCTTACCTGGGCTACTTTTTGATGTAGGACGTTTTCGACCGCGAGATGTTATTTTTAGACATGTTGGTCACAGTGCTGTTCTCTTTCATTAAGTCTGTTTATGCCCCCTGCAGCCCAGACCTTCTTGCCATCACTGGGTGATGTCATCACTACTCCTGTTACTCAGGTGACTGTGTCAGCAGAGGGGATTGTGGGAGCTGTTGACCAGCCACAGTGGCACACATTGCACACAAAGAGGCCCGCGGCACAGCTGCAGTCCAAAAAGAGAGGTCAGTCGCTTTATGGGTTATCAGTTCATCTGAAAGTGAATAATGGCTTGTATGATTTTATAAAATATCTTGCAAATAACGTGATTTTATTCCTCAACTACTCAGGTAGAAAATCTCGACATCGAAGAGCAGAGTCTCCCACACCAGACATTATAGTAAAGAAGGACAAATACAACAAAGGTATGTATTTACACATAACGGTTTCCTCCAGTATATTTGAAAGAACTCAACATGCCTCAGTTGGATTGAGATCAGTTACTTTTACATGTTTTTCTTCTCTTTTTTTTTTACAAAAGTCATCTCACCCGTAGTGTTCCCTTTTGTCTTTCCTTTTCCATCGTGTTTCCCGTGTTTGTGCTTTAGGAGGAAACACACTGTACCTGTGGCAGTTCCTGATGGAGTTGCTCCAGGACAGACAAGTCTGCCCCCGCTACATCAAATGGACTAATCCCCAGGCAGGGATCTTCAAGTTGGTCAACTCAAAAGCAGTGGCCAGACTCTGGGGCAAACACAAGAACAAGCCAGACATGAATTATGAGACCATGGGCAGAGCACTCAGGTACAGTACAGAAAGAGGACCACTCAAAAATGTCATCATAACATGCTCGTGATAGATATATCGAAGATATGTGTGTGTAGATACATGGTTTGTTGTGTTAATGTTGAACCTTTGTGTTAATGTAGGTACTACTACCAGAGAGGCATCCTGAATAAGGTCGAAGGCCAGCGGCTAGTTTACCAGTTCACCACACTTCCCAAAGACATGATTTACATCACAGACGGAGACGGGGCCAAAGAGGAAGACGATCACGACGACAACAGCTGCAACGACGAAGGTCTGAGCGATGACTCTGATGACAGCACAATGTCTTCTAGTGACCAATCAGCGGAGGAGGAAGATTCCATCCCACCAGAGAAGAAGACATCGTTCAGCTCTGTGCGAGCCCCGGCTACTCAGCGGACCAGGCCAGCGCCCAAGCTCTCAGGCCAACGTGACACCGTCCTGCGGTCAGCTAGCACCAGTCTGATCCAGGAGCAGCATTTGCCCATTGTGTCTGCTGAGATGCTGCGGACCCTCCAGAACCTGCCGAAGGTCCAGTCCCTGCAGCCCGCGGGTCACGCCTCAGTCTTCAAAACGGCTCAGCTGCTGGGGAGTCTGTGCGAGCGACAGGCCTCCGCTGACAGTAGGGGTGCAGCGGAGACACCCAATGAAAAGTCACACCCAGGACAGAAAACTTCACAAGTGGAGACTCCACAGCTGGTGCGCCTAACGAGCTCCGACCAATAGAACAGACAGACCCATACCCAAAACACACACATGCACATACACTCCATAGACTCAGGACCAGTTGTAGAGCTGCACTTTGCTGTTGTAGCAAATGTCTGCACACCAGGGCCTATATTTCTTAAGTGTCAAAGAGTGGGAGTATTGATCTAAGATTCTTTTTGTATTTGAATTAGTAACATTATTGGTAACTAGGTCAGTCCTTCCTCCCTGACATCTGAGTTCCGATTGGCAGGAACCAAAGTCTCACAGCCTTCAAGAAGTTTACCTTCTAAGTAGAGGAAGACCGTAAAAACTCAAGTCCTTTATCTCAGCCTTCTGTCATTTTTATGTATCCGTTAATTATACAAGACACCAAAGACAGACATGCACTGGAATCTACAGCCTCTCTGCACCTTCTGCAGACACATTCTCTGCTTGCACTTCAGCTCCAGTGTCATGGAGCTAATTATCCGATCAGCACACTGTGCCCTCTTTCTCTGCCTTTACTCTCATTCTTGCCCACTCTTTCTTTCTTTCTTTCTTTCTTTCTTTTTTTTTTGTATTATCACATGCTGAATCATTCCTCTGCCTTGAAAATGACTTTGCACTAATGTTTACCCCTGCTGTATGTTTCTTCTCTTAAGTGCCTGAAGATCTCAGTCCATCCTGTCCCTGCTTCCTCTGTTCCTGGCAATCATGAGGTTATGAGGGAAAACATTCCATATTATTATTTTCTAAGATCACTGAATTATATTTGTATTGTGAATTATTGAAAACAAGGGATCACTGTTATTTCTAGGTTAGTAATGTAGCACTGCTGCTGTTTATATTTGATGTATCTACAGTGGACCTTCCTTTGGTTGACAATCACCAGTGAAACGGTCTTATAGCTGTTTATTTAGCCGCAGTTCCTCCTGTAGAGTCACACTGCTACTATTTAGCCTTTCTGCAATGCACACATTGTGTTTAGTTATTACATTTATGCAAAATGCTTATATGGACCTCTAAAGCCTTGATATCTTTATGTTTTGTGTGTTATGTACTGTATGTCTGTGAACATGCTTGACTTGTGCCTTGTTGCCATTTTCTCCCTCAGGATTGTAAAATTTTGTTTTGCTGCACAGACTATATACTCTATGCAAGGAGTACAATGGCTGGCCCTTTATAATGAAGTAATGCTAAGTGCAGTGTTTTCTATTCAGTTGATCGTAGTTTAGCCTGACAAAGCCAGCCCAAAAAAAAAAAAAATCACTCCACATGAAAACTGAGCTTGTAAGATTTAGGCTGGCATGTGTGAGGCTAACCTTGGTTAAGAGATGCTTATAACTGTGCCTTTGCCCCCAGGGAACCCTATGCAAAACTTGTTTCATTTTATAATGAATTCATTTGAAATCCCCTCACTTTTCTTATCTCGAGGTCTCTTTATACTGTAAGTTTTACTGATATGGATTTTGTTAGCTTTTAGCAGAGGGAGAGGTGGAGTTTTCTGTTGCTTATTCTGGTGTGTTTGCTTTCATACAGTCCAGAGGTGTTGAAAAGATAATGGTCTATTATATGAAATAAACTTAATCATGTCATCATCTGTGTGAAATTTTCACTCATCTGTTCACCCATATTTAGTTTACCAACATCATTGGTGAAAAATAAAGTATATCTATGCAAGTATTGTACATAAGTACACCGCCAAGTACCATTGCACCACATTTCATAGGGAAATATTGTAACATTTTACTATCATATATTTATTTGACAGCTATATTTATTAGTTACTCTGGGAATTAAGATTTATTCACAAAACATAATCAGGAAGATTTCTATAGCTGAAACTGCCCAGGACATTGAGTAAAATTTGCTGCAACATTAAAATCTGCCTACACAATAATGCAGCAGTAATAATTATCCAGTTGTTTAATATATTTAATAAGATCGTCAGATAGATAGATAGATAGATAGATATACTTTATTAACCCCAAGGGAAATTAAAGTAAGCAGCCACTTGACATAAATTGTAATACAAAAACAGCGAGGTAGGTAAAATAAACAAATACAATTACAGGCTGACATATATGCAATGATTAATTCACCTATCTCAAATATAACTACATATATATATATATATATATATATATATATATATATATATATATATATATATATATATAATAGAATAAAGAGACTAGAGATATAAATATGATATACTATTGCTATTATATATTTTAGTACTTTATGAGTGACTTATGAGTGCTAAAATTTGGAATGCATGAATTAGTGAAATATTTTTAGTGAGGTATAGCTATTACTACTACAGTAAGTAAATCAATACGTATTATTTACAAATACTTATTCCTCCACTGGCCAAAATACACGGTTATTTTTGTTATTAGTGATATATTACAAATGCAGTATTTCAGGAATAATTACCTTTTTTTGCATAAGTGTATTTTCATGTCGTAGCTGAGACTAACCGTCATCTTCGTGCAGAAAGCTGTGAGTGCAGGAGTCCTCCGGGCCGACAGGTGGTGCAGTGGCGGGGGGAGAGCAGGCTGCAGTCGGATGTTGACAGGCCTGCTGGTGGGCTGGAGCTGTTACTGTCACTGCTATCACGTTTCCAGTAGTCTCCACATCTAGAAGTTTCCTGCTAACGTTGACATATTGTCCACATCCGCAGCAAACCAATGGCAACCGAACGGCAAGTTGAACTAAACAAATCAATGTTCTTCTATCTTATATTTTCATGCATTTGTTCCTCTTGTAAGTTGACGGTTGGTCTCTCCTTTCGATTTTAGCCGTTTCCCTGATAGCTTCATTGATGAAGATCCACAGAAAGCTCTGGAGGTAAACATTAGCTCGCCATAAACAATTTACATTAGCGATTTTAACAATAACACATATCTGATGTCTGTTTCTTGTTATCACATTAATCCTAAATGTTTTACCAACTGTTATAGAGAGGAAACTGAGTGTGGCGTCAGTGAGGCTAACGTTTCTGGTAGCTAGCTAACGTTAGCCAGGTTAGCTAACTTTGCAAGAAGAGCATCTTAACTTTGAGTAACTTTAACATCTCCAAGTCATGTGTGTTTTTATTGTGTTGTACTTGACCTTTATTAGAAGTAAAAAATTAATTATGGAGTTATTACTGGATAGTGTCGGCAGACTTTGTCGTTAACTAAGTTATCTATTGTAAGGTTAGTTCTCAGAAGAATAACACAATTCAAGTCAGTAACAGGTGCCATTTATTCAACAGTCATTCTAGTTTTGTTGACTTATAAGCATTTTAAACACACTTTACCTACCAGATAGCTATCCCACAGTTCATTTTGTGATCATGAACAGCCACCGCTGCAGTTCAAGCTAAACCTACTCATGCTACTCAGAATCACCACTTCAGCTGCTTTATTAACCAGATTTCCTGAATAATACATCAACAGCACTTAAAACTGCTTGGTTGTGACAGCTGAGGTTTCAAACAGAGGAGCCGTATGCTCAGTATCAGCATTTTGCCTCAATGTTGCTCTTCCTGCATTAACACATCTCTTCCTAAATCAGAGCAATAATATAAGCTGTGCATATAAGAGCCGTCTCTTTCTTTCTAGGCGCTGAATGAGGCCTTGCAAGGAGACTCCGACAACGCTGAGTGGTTTTGCCAGCGTGCCTATGCCCACATACTTCTCAAAAACTATGGCTGTAAGTCTACATACAATATGTGTCTTGTCACCTTCTTTTTCAGGAGTGTGATATAGTATTTGGTAGCAAGAAACAAATGCCCCAATAATGCAGAACAGTGCATTTCCTGTAAGTTCCTTGAATTATAAATCTGTTACCAGCATGCATTCTCAATAGGAAATTGGAGTGGCAAGAGCAGCTGTGTTAATATATATGTAAGGTAAACATAGTATCATCTTCTCTCCACAGGTGCCGCTAATGACGCTAAGAAAGCACAGCAGCTCCAACCCAGCCTTCCTCTTGCTTTCATGCGAACAGGGTGTGTACTGTGGCACGATGGTGGAAATGAAGGAATATTTTGATTCTGTAAATACAGTAGCTTCAGACGAGCTCATGTATTTGCTGCTATTAATAGAGCCAAATGACTGTGTTGTGTGGGGAAAAAGCTGTAGTACGAATTAAATCTGTAAACATATTTTGTTTCATCATTACCTAAGTCTACATGATAGTTTCTGCTTCTAAAGTTTTGAGTCATGTTAAGGCCTTTGAATTCAAACAGTTTGTTGACAGAACCATCTGAATTTCAAAAAAAAATGCTGACGATGAATTTCAATTTGCACGTTTTATAATAGAGTTCATAATGAAAAGTTACACCTATTTTTTTTTCAGCCATAAAGTTTGTGTACAAAAAGTTTTAGTGACTTTGCTACTTTAACGAAATACATGATCCAAACTGTTGTGTCACATGAGGTCACTTTTATTTGTCCAAGACGTTCTGATCTCTCAGTGGTGTGTTTTTTTTTTTTTTCTTTCCTGACTGCAGAATAGCAGAGTATCACCTGAACCACTATGAGTCAGCACATGCAGCCTTCACTCAGGGACACCAAATGGACGGTGAGTACAGTCATTTGCCTCGAGTACAAACTTTCCATCATCCCGCTCCCCACCGACTACTGTTCCCAGCAGTGCTCTGTCTGATTCACTCTACTCATTGAATACAAAGTGCTAAACTTGTCCTCATCTTTAGGGACAAAGTACAAGACGGTGCTAAATCCTAACGCACTGATTTGTTATTAGGGCTGGACAATATGGACAATCACAATCAAAATATAGTTTAAAAAAAAAAAAAAAGAGAGAGAGAGGCAGTATAACTTGAAAGTTGTATTGAACCTAAAGCAGTAGGGCTATACTGTGTGTGTGTGTGTGTGTGGGGTGGCTGTGACTCAGCAGGAAGAGTGGGTTATTCAATAATCACAGTGTTAGCAGTACGATTCCAGGCTCTTCCTGTTCACATGTACTGTATGTGTGTCCTTGAGCAAAAGACTCTCTGGCTCTCTGCCATCAGAGCGGGAGTGTATGTGTGTGTCAATGTGATGCAAATTGTAAAAGTGCTTTGGATAAAAGCGCCATATAAATGCCGTACATGTGTCTTTCATTTATCACGTAATCTTTTCAGTTAGTCGGGCAGGTAAAGTAAGAGGTTGCCTGTTTTTGACGGCATATGAGTTCACGAACGTTAAGCATCAGTTTGTCTTTTAAACTGTGTATATGCATAAATTAACTGTTCAAACGGTTTGTACGTATAAGTGTAAAAGTGTATCATTATCTTCCATGTTTGTTTTCACTTTGTTTTAATACAGTTTCAAAAAAACAACAACTTTCACATACCTCCATTCTTCTGACCTAAAACATACATTATAGCAGTACCGTCAGCCAATGAAAGAATTAAGATTTATAACAGATTTTTTTTCATCCCATCCCTTGTTTTTTACCTCCTGTCTTCTTCTTTTCAAAGGTTAATTCCAGCAGTTTGCCATTTTTATTTTTTTGTACACTTTTTCCAATGTCGGTTTTATCGGCATTTGTTTGGAAAGACTTCATTTATGTACATTACATAAAATCAAACATTTGATTTTATGTAATGATTTTAAAATCAATGTTTGATGTTCAAACACTTACAAACAACAAATGGACGAGCAAGACAACAAGAAGCAGATTACAAATACTGAAGTAAAGTCTTAATAATTATAAAAAGTTGCCGTATTGTGTAAAACTGTTTATTGTGTCTCAATCAGAATCACGTTTTGAAGTAGTTGCATCACATCCTTGAAGGGTTGAATTACTTGACGGCTTGCTTCATTTCCACTTGATTTTAGCTCACGTGCTAATGTTGTTACTAAAGATCAGAAGTTTCAACAGCTTCACATTTTCATTCTTCCTCAACACCAGCTGTGATTTTAAATCAGTAACTACTAGTGTTTGTGCAGTTCCAGATCACATTAGCGAGTGAAGCCAGTCATATAACCATGAGTTGTGAACAAAATGTCAATAATGTCTTTACCGTAGAGCCACAGTGTCTCCAACTCTGTCTATCAACCTAAAAAAACATAAACAATGGAACACATGGATGCTCACTCCATAAAGATATGTGTATACATGCTACTGAATTAGTACTTTAAGCAGCTCTACATTTGGCAGAAGGTGTGGCTGTGACAGCGTCGATGTCATCCAGGCATTATTTGACTTTAATGGATTTCATTAGAGAAGAAGCTGTCACTATGTTCAAAAAGACATGATGTTGACTGTAGGGCTCTTGTTTGGCTCTTGAGTATCTTAATGCAGCAATTGATGAATTGTGGTCAGAATTACAGCAAATTGAAATAGTGTATAAAAAAAAAAAAAAAAAACATAAATAAAATAAGCTCAGAGTCCAAAAATCACTAATACTATGTTTGTCAAAAGAGCTGTGAACCCCCTTTTTTTTTTTTTTTTTTTGAAGTTGAACGCGTGTATCCATTGTGCTGCTGACATAACCTACAGTAATGTATTAAACATATTTTTACTTACCTGCTAGCTACGTGTGCCCATTTACTTTCAAGTAATTTCTCCTTTGGAATAAAACCTATTAAGTTATTGCCCTCAGCCTTTGCTCTGGCACTTAGTCAAACCACTTTAGACTTCAGTAACACCTCACCGATGCCCTTAGCAGGTTTTTTATGACTTTGTACCGAAAAAGTTGTGAGCACCTCCTTTCTTTTTTTCTTTTTTTTAATTTTTTTTTTGTGATTTCCACAGTTTCTGACAAATCGTTTGAGATCTGGATCATGCGGTGTGAGGAGATGATGAGGGGTGAGTAGCAAACTGCAACTTATATCATGTATGTATATTTATTCATGTCAGCCCAGTATTTAGAGCTCATTTTAGGTGTATTGGGATATGACTTTTTTTTGTTTTTTCGCCTTATGGCAGTTTTAGTTTAAAAAAGACTGTTAGCAGTTACACTCTGACTCCTGTACACTGTTTTCTCCCCGCTATCAAACACGTAGCTAAATAGCACAGTCAGGGAGCTGATCAGCCTCTCTGATGAAACAAATTGAGCACGCACACATCCACGAATCTACAGTATGCGCTCACAGTCATGGAGTGTTTAGGCAGAGCTGCTTAGTCCAATAAAAGATGCATGCCATGTCTGGGGTGGTGTGTTTCTGTTTGCCGGTGATGCCGAGGCCCTCTGGATCATCTCAAGTAAACAAGTGCATGAGTTTTGACAAATGCGTTTCACACCCGCGTGCACACATACTCCCAGGAGCGGTATGATTCATCACAGTTAACGTTACTGATGTTTGAAAACCCCCGATGAGACCGAACTCCTTCATAAGCCTCACACACACACACACACACACACACACACACACACATACACACACACACACATACATGCGCACCAGGCTGTACAGTACATCACTCCTCCCCACCTGCCTCCCAAACTTTAAAATTCCCTACTTGTGTTTGCTCACGCTCATACTAGGAGTGTCAGTTGTTTCTTCTAGTGACAGTTTACAGTTTGCCACCAACCAACACACACACACACATACACACATACAAAGGCGGCACCTGGTTATTCCGTCACATGTGGCGTGTATGCTTGTGTGAAAATACACAAATACAGACACACAGCCTTTTTTTTTTTCACCCCCTAACAGCCCCCCTCCTCACCATTTCAAACACGACCTCATTAAGACAACATTAACACGCCTCCTATCATCGCATCTCATCTCTCTCCTCTCTCTTCATGCTCGCTCTCTCTGTAATGAAGTCAGTGAATAATGTATGATAGCACGCTGGTAAACGGTGATCAGGCTTGCTTGGGCTCACAGGGCTTTTAATGGGCGTGGATGGACCAGTAAACAAACTGGTGGCAAGGCTAGAGTGTGCACGTGTGTGTATGTGTGTATGGTTGGGTGGGTGGGGGGTGGTGAGGCACGTCTGTCTGCCGTCACTGATGTATGGACATGTGCTCGCTAGGATATATAAGTTGTGTACTTCTAGCTATGATCCCTGAGAGAAGAGTTACAGTTTAAACGATATTTTAAACCTTTGCACCTGCCGCACACCCACGTTTTTCTTCTTCTCTCCCCGCAGAGACGACACAAAACGGCAGCGTCAACATGGTGAGTTTCTCTGCGCGGCCACCTGGGGGCATTGTTGCTCTCAGCATCAGTAGAGAGAATCAGCCTCATATACTGCTTCAAAGAAGGAAGCTTTATAAGGCTTCTTTTGTTACTGTCATGTGTGTGTGTGTGGTTTTTTTTTTGTTGTTGTTTTTTTTTTCTCAATTGTCTTTGTGTGCTTTTTGTTTCATCTCTGCTTTATCAACCACACCTTCCTCTCTAATTGTCATCCTGTCTCGGGGGCTGAATGACCCAGCAAACACCAGCAGTTCCACCTGTCAAGTAAGTGCATCAACATTCATACACCTTATCTAGGTGTCTTGGTTTTTATTTTAATTTGACTGTTATACCAGAATAATGTTATAACCAAACCTCAGTCCATTAAAATTCTATCTCCAAGTTAGTGATAATGATTATCAACTGTTTTTTTTTTGTTTTTTTGATGTTCTGTATTACCTAAAGTTTTTCTATTCTTTCCTCTTAATTGTCAAAAATGGAAAAAGCCTTCTTATTCCACTTATTTTAATGTTATTCAGACTTCTTAATCAGTTGTGTGTGTGTGTGTGTGTGTGTGTGTGTGTGCGCTTTTTGCAGACATGACTGGTACCAAACAGAATCTCAAGTCATCATCACAGTCATGGCAAAAAACGTACCCAAGGATGGTGTGTGTGTCAACTTCATGGAAAAAGAGGTATAAACACACACTTAAGTGTAGTCTTGAAAAAGTTGAGCTTTGTGTGTGTGTGTGTGTGTGTGTGGAAGAGAGATGGGTTAGCTCTTGGGTGTTTCCTCAGGGGGGCCCATTAGATGGGTCTCATACACACACACACACACTCACACACACTCCCCACGGACCCAACTATGCCTCCAGTGGTGCCTTGTTAACATTGCCCCCAAAGTACAGATCTAAGAACAATTTACCCTCCCCAGATTCTCCAACCTCCTAATTGTCTGTAGATAGAAGGTATAACTGATCTAGGATCAGCTGCAGAGCCCTCTAGGGACAACACTCTTTCTTTCTCTTTTTCCTCTATTCCTCTCCGTCTCTCCACTTCTCTCTCTCTCTCTCTCTCCCTCTCTCGGAGGGGTAACTGCAGGGCACCCCAGGGAACGGCTTTGTCTTTCCTAATAGAATAACAAACTGAGTTTACCCCCATTTCACAAGAAATAGTTCACTCGCTCCGAATCACACAATCACTTGTTAAGCTCCCTCTGTGGTGAGAAGTACAGATAAGTTCATATATTTTTTACTAGGTCAGTATATACAAAAGAAATTAAAGATGAAAGGCGGAGGTTCCAGTTAATCTCCCTAGTGACTGAGTATGCAGCAGCTGTATACCTACAGACAGCGCAGGAATTCGACTGGAACTGAATATTAAGGCTTTTATAGTTTTAAGGAATTGCCCAAAAGCTACTCCAGCTAACTTTCGAAGCTTTTATCCCCGATGAACTACTTCTTGCATTCATTTAGTCCCTAAATCAAGAAAAGTCCACTTCACTTCAACAATTACAAGTCGAAGAAGTGATGTTACTGTACGTCGCTCCAAAGCGCTTCTTCTCTCTGCGACGGCATGTGACGAGCGTGTGATGAGGAGTGCGAGGGTTTGGGACCCAGCCGAGCTCACGTCCCTCTAAACCAACAAGCCACCCACCCGGTCCCAGTGAGTGACAGGCTGTTAGGAGCTGTCTGACCCTCCTTCATCAGTGGTCACTCTGTGGCTGAAGGGGACAGCGCCAGGATACTCCTGGCCGTCACACCAGCCAGATCAGATGATTATTCCTGTGGACATGCTGACACCTTCACCCCCCCTCCTCCTCCTCCTCCTCCTCCTCCTCCTCCTCCTCCTCCTCCTCCTCTTACTCCTTAGCTTTTGTTTTCTGAAGACTGTTTACTAGATTCTGGATTTTGAATGCAGTTAACTTTGTGTGCATTGTTATATTTGTGTCTAATCTAACACGAATTGTTTATAAATGTTATGAAAGAATGATTTCACTATTTCATATTTGTTAGTTTTCCTAGTTGCTTACTGGATTATCAGTAAATCCGTGTAGAAGTGAGCGTACGAGGGCTAATGCTTAATATCTCTGTTTCTGTAGCTCTCTGCCACGATACGGCTGGCGTCAGGGGAGAACTATAACCTGCACCTCCATCTCATGCACCCCATCATCCCTCAACAGAGCAACTTCAAGATCCTCACCACCAAGGTATCACCGTCACCTCGAGTTTAGCCGGAGAAGCTTTTAAATCAACAGGGGGAGTCTTAGGAAGAGAACTTTGATTTTAACATTAGCAGCTATTTTACATATTTTATTTCTGTCATACATTTTCAATGATTGGGCATGTTTTGACAGGTTTCGCAGACATTTCAGCGAGACAGATGACATGCTCACGAAGCAGAAACAAACGGCGTCTGTCAGAAACGCAGGCTTTCAAAAGCACCAATTGTGTTAAATGGTCCATTGTGCAC
This sequence comes from Thunnus maccoyii, assembly GCF_910596095.1. NCBI lineage: Eukaryota > Metazoa > Chordata > Actinopteri > Scombriformes > Scombridae > Thunnus > Thunnus maccoyii. Next base: position 8,035,062 of record NC_056544.1, on the reverse strand, counting down.
TAAAAGGTACATCAAAGCATTGTGATGTGTATTCTCTGGTGTTGGAGCTCAGGAGTTCAGAAGAAAAAAAAAAAAACTGCTGGTTTTTGCCCTCTCTGAGGTCACACTGACCAACGATGACAAACGCTGAGGCGAAAAAACTTTTCAGACGACGTCAAACTAAGCAGAGAATTTATTCATCAGTGTTTAAATGATAGATGTAGGACAGAAGATGAAGACTACATACAGGGTTTCCATTGGTTGTGTAGTTTCTAGAATATCTCTGAATTGTCAGAGATGGGTTCCAGTCATCGGAAAATCAGGGAAAGTTGATACTTCCTCTGGTGGAGTCGTGGAATAAAAGGGAATTTTACAGTAAATCGTATCACCTGTTTCAGGCATACAGTAGCTTGAGATTGTGGTTTTCAGAAGTTGGTTTTAAGATGTTTTTCTCCAGCGCGAGCCCAGCTTTAGTGGAAAATAAACTGTTTACCACTCAACAACTTTTCTCTGAGCTGAAAAACATCAACAAACAAGGAAGAAACAACATTTTTAGGTCATGGAAACACTCCAACTAAGTTTTTGAAAGTCTCGAACTTTACTAGGAATCGGTGAGAACGCTGTGTGTAGTCTCGTCGTTACAGGCGGCTATCGTTAGGATTTAATCGATACTGATAATTCTTATCCATATCAATATTTATTGATAATTTCATTGGTACTCTCCATGATTTGGTGCAAAAAATAAAGACAAATAAACAAGTTAAATTGTTTCCTGAGTTGCCTGAATATATCTAATGAGGGATGAAGCTGATCTTGTCTATAGGATTATTTAGGAACATAGATTAGTGTTTAAAACCGATGCTACTTGTGTCCTGAGTTAATAACTACACTTATTTTTAACAATAACAAGTGTTACCTTGACTTGACGAGGTGGAGACAGTCACATTATTTATAGAATATTGTATTTATAAGTGTTTCACGAGGTTGCTGGTGTTACTCCCTTTATACGCAACTACCGTTTTACATATATTGTATTTAGCTGAATTTTCATTAAATTTAGTTAAGTGAGCCCAATCTTCTGAGTGTGTTCAGCCGTGACTGGAGAGTCCAGATATAAATACGCAGTTACGCAACGTCAAATATAATCGCCCGACGCCGGCAGCTTCGTCATCGTTAGGGGACGGTTAGGAATTTGAAAATGCCAGCTGTGTTAGAATGTATTAATGTTACATAAATACAGATAGGAGCACCGTTTGTCCAGATGTTTATCAATATTTCGGTACTGGCCAGTCAGGAACCAGTACCAATTTAGTACAGGATCCCGTCACTACTCACCATCCTAGTAGTCACTCTCAAGAATATCGTCAGGGAACATTTTTGATGTCGTTATAAAGAAAATATGAGAAACGTGAGCACTTCTTTCCTGTATGCAGGTTTTACCAGAGAGCATGAAATGACAAGTTTGTTGCTCTGTGTATTCAGGTTTTTATTGTCTTAATATTTGATCACTAATTAATTTGCTTATTCTGTATTTTTTTTTTTTTAAAGACAGAGAATCAGATGTGAGATGACAACTACAAAAAGCAAAGGAGAGAACCTATGCTGATGCAGAGTTTAAGAAGCTCGCTGAAGCTGTGACTGATCATTACTCGCGTTACCGCGCTGAGATTAACATCTTAATCTCTTCAATAATTTAAAGCGGTATAAAGTACGCTGCCACTACCTATAATTCCTTAATGCTGGTAAAGCTCACTGTAGCAGGAGTAGAAATGAGAAAATCCACTCTCACCGTATATAGTCGGGCTCCCGTGGAGACGTCAGAACAGTTCATCTGAGCAGCTAACAGGAGATTCACACATATGCACAAATCCTCACTCCTACACACACATATACACACACCTCACACACATTTATTAGGACTGTACTCACCCAGATTTCCTCAGCACAGTTTAAGGTGATTATGGGCCTAATGAGTAGGAAGGGCACTTTTTTACTATAGACTAATTAGTGTGTATTATAGAGGATGTGGGCTAATGAGCGTGCTGGCTGAATGTGTGCTGATTCAGGGTTTAGACCACTTTGGGGTTTTAGTCTGCTGATCAAGAGGCGGGTTTTTATTTTGATTGTTTTAGTTGTTGAGGGGGGTGAATTTTTTTAGGGCATTGATCAGTCCGGTCTTGTCGATACAGTCCAACGTAACGCTCTGCATCGCTTCTTTTTGGATTCTGTTTACGTCTAGAAACTGTTGGTGGCCGATGCATGTAGATGCATGTTAAGCTGTATCTCGTTAGAAGTAACTCAACAACAAAATCAGTTCATTAGATTTTAAACTGCAGCTTGCAAAAGGTCACGTCACCTACTTGCTGTCACTTCACACAGGTGGTCAACACATATTTAATGCCTGTGTACAATACTCGACATATTTAAAGCCGGATTTAATAAGAAAATGACGGTGAAATGTTTACTTTTTAACTGCATTTAAACTTCACATGAGGAAGAAAGTATATTTCTCATAAAACTATAATATTAATACAATCTTTGGGACTAGTAATATTAATAATCCAATAAGACTGACAACCTTTATGGGAAGTGGAAAAAGAGATGTGATAAGACACAAGATATACCACCTACACAGGGGGAGTGGAATCGATACGACTGATGTCTCATTTGAATAGCGATGCAGTCAGATGCATTATATATTATGTATTAATAAGCATGATATAAATGCCTAGTCAAACAGAGTGCAGTGGCTGCCTGTTATTTTTACTATAGAAATATCAAGTTTTATGAACACAAGCCACAGCTCCTCGCCCCCCGTTACAGATTAGTTCTAGATCTATATTTTGTAGGCTTATTTATTTATAAAGGGGTAAATCCAGCTGAATCCAGCTCTCTGCTTCATTTTGTGGTGCAACTACAAGAGATTTCTGTAAAATACAGGTAAAATCACATCTCTTTTCCCAACACGACCTTTCTTGTGGCTCATGTAAATCACATTTAAGCTAATGAAACAGACTTTTACAACAAATTACGTGACCTTAACAGAATATAACATCAACTTGTGCTTACGTGTCTCCACCCGTTATTTATCTTATCCTAAATGTATCTGCAAAGAGAGTCTGCTGCCCTGTAAAACACTGCATGTAGACGAAGCAGGAAGTGTCACAATAATCTGACCCTTTGACTGTTTTTTAGGGTTATTAGAGCTGCAACGATTAGCCGATTAATTGATTAGTTGATCGACAGAAAAATAATCAGCCACTTTTTTTGACAATTGATTGATCATTGCAGTCATTTTTAAAGCTACATTCTCAAGGTTCAGCCATCCATGAGGATTGCTGGTTTTCTAAGTCTTATGTGAGAGTGAATTAATTATCTTTGTTTTTAGACTATTGGTCTAACAAACCAGGCAATTTGAAGATTTGGATTTTAGGAAACCGGGGCAGACGTCAAGTTTTCAGATGTTTTATAGAACTAAGGATAACAACAGTGTACTTTTTTACATCACGTCCTGCCTCCTGCACCCCTCACCTAAACCAAACGTAGTTATTTCCTTCAGGTGAGAACGCATCTGACACAGACAATCTCTGCTTGTGTTCTACATGTGAGAAAAGGCAACTCCAGAAAACGTCTGGACCTGATTCTCATGTGAAAACAGCTTCAGATATGCTGCGTTGTTAACATAGAAAAAGTCCCAAAAAAGCCAAACCACAGAGCATCTGAGAGCAAAGATGATGTTTCACTTGGTTTATTTTACATCAAGGCCACAGAGAGAATGAAAGAGCAGCAGTGATCACAGGTGTTGGAATGACATTGAGCCAGAGTTTCAGAAAAAAAAAAAAAAAAATGATGTTGAGGAATTTGATTGGAATTTGATTAGTAGCATAACATAACCTGATGTCTATGTCATGCATTATATCCACTGGCTACACTGTGCTGGGTAGAGGCTGACCTGCACAGAAAACTGTCCCCCTCAAAAAAAAAAAAACAAAAAAAAAACACACACTCACTTTCTCTCTTTTCCATGGCAACAGCAGACACTGCATACCAGAGGTGCACGTGGGCTGCAGCTTAAACAAGGGCTCAGTCTTACAGAGACCACAGCTGAAGATGGTCTTACACTCATCTCTCTACAGTCTTTGTGGCTTTTTTTTTTTTCTTTCCTCCTCGTTTGCCTTCTTTATCTTTGCTTTGTCAATCTCTCCTTGCCCCTTCACACACACACACACACACACACATATACACACACACACACACACACACACATCGTTTGTCTTTCTCCCTGTCTCACGCTCGTACAAACACACACACACACACCTACCTCTAGGATAACGAGAGCGAGTGTTCAAACTCACCTCCTCTCCCACAAAGCCCTGACTGTTCGCTGGTCCACCGGGCTCCTCGGGTACACATGGCCCCTACACACACACACACACACACGCCACCGAGCACTCTAAAACCCTCATTGCTAATTGCAGCATTACAAGATCCAAGACAGCATAAAAGCTCCTAACTCTTTTTTAAAAACTCTACAGGTGAAATGTGTGCACACGTGCGCGACAATGTGAGAGACCCCAACAAACTGAGCAGCTTTCTTGATGCGTGTCTCATTTAAATTTTTTGGAGCTGTTTCATTTTTCTGAAGCCAAGGAGCCACTGGGGGGAAAAAAAACATTCAAATGAACAACAGCATCAGCAAATCAAGTTTCTCCAGATTGGCATGCATCCCTAATGAGCGTTTTTTTAAAAAAAAAAGCAAAAAAAAAAAAAAAAAGCATTGCCCTGGGAGCTGTTGATTCCCAACCAATGTCGGTCTGTCTGTCTCTGTAATAGGCTGCCCTGCACTTTTCGCTCCACAATGTTTACGCTTCATCTCCTCGCTGTCTTTAAAGACAACTTAGCAGGGGGAGGCTAAGCCAGGCATGGGTGTGCGTGCGCGTGCACACACACATACACGCACGCACGCACACACACACACACACACAGAGGCTGAACAGTAATCTTTCAACACAATTGTGCCATTTGCACAAAGTATTTGCAGTGTGTGTGTATGCGTGAGCATCGTCTGCAGCACATTATCGTCAGTGCGACCTCCTCCTGTCCTCCACCACGACAGACATTCCAACCGCAGGGGTCACCGCGACAACGGGGAGCCAATTACACACCAGTGTGTTTGATCAGAACGGACGGCTGATGTGCACACACGCAGACATGCGCGCGTAAACACACTCAAAACGCGACGTCGGACCCACACTCGCTTGTTCATTCAGTTCCAAACTCATCTCTTTTCGGCAAATAGCTAAAGTGGCGTCTCCCCTCTTTAATTTGCATGCCTGTCAACGTCTAAGAATGTTTATATTTATTTCATTTATGCGTCTTTTTAGTCGAGTTTGTTTTGAAATCCGCAGGGATCTGGAAAAGGAGGGAGAAACTGCTGGGTGAGGAGTCGTAGCGGGAGGAGGAGGGGGGGGGTTGATGGTTACAAACACATGTGACAAGCGACACGGGACCCCTAGTGCCCCTCTGTAAATAGCATGTGTGTGTCAACATGTGTGTCTATGTGTGTGTGTGTGTAGTGTAGTATTGTATAGTCCAGGCCCTGGGGTCCTGGGTGGTGGCCCCTGTATGTGGCTCTGCTGTCACATCCCTTTACGAGCCACCGCTTCGCCTGTCACACACACACAGAAACGCACACAGAGAGACACACACACACACACAGCACCCGGCCTGCCATGTCCCTTAAAAGCCAGGAAACACAGATGTGGCAGCAGATTAATGTTGTATGGCCCAGGAGCACGCATACAAGCGCACACACTTGGACACACGCAGAGCCCGCCACACTTTGCATCACAAAAACATTCAAGACAGTAAAGTGGCACCTGCAACACTGGCTGGTCATTTTCAGACGATAAGGTTTAATCAGCTCGGTCTACGATCTTTAGTCCTTTACTGCTCTCAGACTTTGATCACAAACAAATCAAATGAATACATAACAGTCAGACAGGCTGTTGAGTTCCAGCTGTTCAAACTGAACTCTTAATATCAGAGTATGAAACTGCTCATCAATGGAGATAAACAAAAAAAAAATCTATACACAAGATGAAAAAAGATCTAAAGAAGTTCAAAGTCATTTAATGAGTTACAGACATTGCTACAGAGGTGGGCTGAATATGCCAATTAGCAGCATTTGTCAGCTATGAGAACAGGTCATGCATATTAGCACTTTGACAGGTACTGAAGTTTTCAAAACAATATGAGACCTTTAACAGCTCAAAAGAGCATCAGCGCCGTGATTGCTGGCACATTTGTCAAAAAAAAAACAAACCCAGTGGTTTTAATAAACCCTGAGGAACAGTCTCAGAAATCAATGGAAACCACTTTATCGAACACAAACTGCTTCAAGAGGAACAACAGTCACAAGTTTAACCAATCAACAGTGTTTTAACAGCTTTCTGAATACTGTAACATTACTGCAGGTTTGTGCCGTGGTCATCAGTTTGAATAGTTTCAACTTTGTTTCTGAAAAAAAATGTGTTTTCTCTCAGTTTGGTTCGGTGGGGGGGGGGGTGTCTCTAAATTCTATGAGCTCACTAGTGGAGAAGAAGCCCGTCAGAGGCATGAGTCACAGCCTCAGCAAAGTCAAAACACTTAATGTAATATAATGAGGAACAAAACACAAAATTGACCTCAAAGTGAACTGATTTTAAAATGCCAGATGTATTATAGGGGCTGTACAACAGAGTTTTAAGCTTGATGATTTAATGTCTTATAACAAAATGCACTTTGAAAGTCCTAGTTAAAGGTATACTGTGTAAGAATTAGCCATCTGATCCAAACAAACACACTCCACCCCCATTATCACTCACTGAATATAGCACGAAGCTCAATGTTTACAGTGAATCTGTGCTCCGGCGTTGTCAAGATATCAAAATGTTACAGAGACATGAGAGCCAGCAGTAAATTACAAACAAGCTGCACAGATCAGAAAGCGGTTTCACCACGGAGAGAAGTTACAACATCACTCTAAGTAACAACTAAATATTTACACACATGCCTCTAGGGTAGATTTAAATCATAAAATGCCACAGAACTCACTAATGGCAGTTTTTCTGCCTCACAGCTTCATTTTTTCATTAATTGCTGCTGTTTTACAACACAGTAATCCAGTACAAACCTAATTTATTGATATCGATCCAGCTTACTATGATGTGCAACTCAGAGCAGTTGGTCAGATCAGCTGATACGAGCAGCTGATGTCTCCCCAGCCAGCGTCCGAGCAGCAGCAGCAGCAGCAGTCTTCCCTCGTTATAATTTAGCAAGCAGAATTTGAACTAATACACAACCTGATTGTAAAGACAGACTGGCTCTGGCAACAAGTTACATTCTTTTGAAAGATGAATATGAAGTATTCGGTTGACCTGTATTTTCAGCAAAGAGCTTCTTTTTATAGTTTCACAGCCACTCACAGGTGAGCCAACAAAGTTAATTTCGGACGCTGCACAGATGCCTCGCTGTGCACAAGGCCCTTTTTGGGGGTAGGGGTGGGGGGGGGAGAAAGCGCTGACACATACCAAAGTGATCTATCTACCGCTGCTCTCACTAGCTCATCACCCCGGCAGAGAAGGTAGCAGCCATCACGCTCTTAACTTCCCTCAATCTGCTCCCCTCACTCAGGCTTCACTCCGCCAGTCAGCCCTCTCTGCCTCCTCATCTCTAACCTCGTCTACCTCTGGTTCCCTCTTCTCTTCTGGCACCCTCATAAATGAATCATCACATCGCCCAGCAGAGCAGAAATGTTCCTTAATTGCACCGACATAACCAGCGCTGCCTTTCACGTGCACACATCGCACGTATCAAACACACGCACATGCCATTAATGGGTGGTGGTGGTGGTGGTGGGGGGACACATATCGTAGCGTCGCAGCTTTGCGTGTCTCGCTGGTATGTGCCCTGTCAATGCAGCTCAGTGTTAAAAGCGTGTGTCCATGTCCTCTCTCCCCTCATTGTTTTCCTCCTCTCCCATGTTCTCCCGGTGTAATGATTTGGATCAGATGCTGCTGTGTGGAATTAGGATCCCTCCCCCCTCCTCCATCCCTCCCTCCCTCCCGCTCGCTCCGTCTCTCACACACTGGCCCTCTGGCTGACAGGCATCTCGTTAGTGCAGTATGTCTGTCAGTGAGGTTTGAGATTGAGCTGTGCCCCCGCATATCCCTGATGTCTCTCTCTCTCTCTCTCACACACACACACACACACACACACACGCACGCACACACGCACACACTCGTAGGCTGAGTCGACAGCAGCTCTGAACAGACAGTCTCTCTGGCCTCAATAATGATCTGATGTCCTGTACTTTTAAGATGTCACTCTAATGGAAGCGTTATTTTTGTCCCGCGCACCAAAGAAGACCATTTTGTTAAACATTGTTATCTCCCCTTGTTCCTTCTCTTTCTTTTCCTCCTCCTCCTCCTCCTCCTCCTCCTCTCCCCCCACCTCCCCCCCCCCCCCCCCCCCCCACCGTCTCGTCACCCCTCTCCTCTGTCAGGTGGAGATGAAGATGAAGAAGACAGATGCCATCAGATGGGAGAAGCTGGAGGGAGAAGGACAGGAGTCCAACATCAAACACTTCAATCCCAGTCAGTCCACAGCTCCTGCATTTATGCTCTCTCTCTCTCTCTCTCTCTCTCTCTCTCTCTCTCTCTCTGTCTCCAACTCTCCTCCTGTATCTGCTCTCATCTCCCTAAACCTCCTCTTATTTCTCTCTTTCTTTCTCCCTCTCTCTCTCTCTCTCTCGCTGCAAAGATCAATATGAGCTCCAGTGTTTGTCTGTTCTTGCACTAAAATGAGAGTGGGCAGTCAAGCCCTGCTAGTCTTTCATTAGTCTGACGGTAAAAGTAGGCAGGAAAGAGAAAGGTATGACAGCGAAATATGACTCAGTATTTTAGCCCACACTTTCCCATTACTGACAGGATTAATTACTTATGTAAGTGTGTGTGTGTGTGTGTGTGTGGGGTGGTGGTGGTGGAGGAGTAAAAGTGGGCAGCCAAACTGTTCTTTCCACCAACAAGCTCAACCTCGAGGAGCGCCGTTACATTTGAACACAGTATTTGACATCTGATATTATGAGATCGCATTGCCGTATGTCCACACTTGGCCTGAATATGTCTGCCGCCGCACGTCTGGGGCAGTATTTATGTAAATCTGTATCTGGATTACATTCATCGCTCCCCCCTCTTCATCTCTAGATGGGATTATATCCAGCGTATTGCATTCAGAAAATATAGAAGTCAAATCACAATGTGATCCCGCCGCATGCGAGTGGAACGACTCCGTAGCTAAATCAGATGTTTGTCTCGGTTTAACATGCCGTGTAAAAACATCCTCGGTGACCATTGTTTCTGAATGCAATGTGAATTACCCCATAATAACACCATGTAAATAAATTAAAAATGCCAGGAAGACATACATTTGATCATTCTCAATTTAAAAAAACTGAACACTCGCACTGTTTCATAAAAGCGATCATCTATTAGTTTCACTTCTTTATGCTCCGCTTTATGTCTTGCCAAACGCCTCTGAGCTGATTCGAAAAAATCTCTCTCAAGCAAAGCTGCTCATGACTCGGTCTTAGTTGGAAACCGCACTGCGTTTTTTTTTTTTAAACACTTTTGTCTCCTCCTTCATCAGATCTGTACCCAACGTCGTCTCACTACACCCGCAAATGGGACAAGATGGTGGTCGACATCAGCGAGGAGGAGAAGAACGAGAAGCTGGAAGGAGACGCGGCGCTCAACAAGCTCTTCCAGCAGATCTACAAGGACGGCTCGGACGAGGTCAAGCGAGCCATGAACAAGTCTTTTGTGAGTGTTGCGCTGAGGTGGCATGCGGTTTTTTTGGGTCACTAATCAGTTAAGTCTTCTAAAAACACATTATTTGACCCCCTGACAAAAGCACGAGTTCCCCCCCCTCCATCATTAACATTAACTCTTTAATAACTTTTCATAAAGCTACTGTAGATAACAATATGTGATCAATGTCATTTCCAGTAAATATGACTCTATAACATCTTATATTGACCCGACGTGAAGAGAAGCAGCTACTGTGTCTGAACCGTGATGTTTAAATGAAATCTAATAAACTTAACAGATAAATAATACGATCTATATCGTTGAAATTAAACAAGTACCCTGTGATTTCAATTTCACGCCTTTAGCCTGTGAGCACACTTGAGTCTCACAAACACAAATATGTGTCGAGTCCAACAGAAACAGTGTGCTGATGGCATTTTTCTAATGCTGCATTACTTTGATTCAACCATAAACGGAGCAGGCCACTGTTTACCGTGTGATATCTCTAAGTCTTATTGTGCAACACAGAACAAATGTTTGCATACATGAGTCACGTCTTGCCTGTTGAGATAATATAAACTGCTTTAAATCTGCTGGCCTTTACTTACTAACGGGGGAAAATGCCCTCAGATACAATCCTTCAACACTTTCATAAATCAATTTCATTCTTAAATGAATTAAAAGAAATAAACAATGCGGATAAAGTGTCCCATTGTTGAACCTAATCGCCTCCCTAATCCAGTGGGATTAAACCAACAGGTTTAGTAATGAACTGCACAACAGCATTTTTTTTTTGCTCAGTTCACAAATGAAATGTTTTCTTGATTCAAACATGAAGAATAAAGCTTGTTTCATTCATCTACACATAATTAAAAAGTCAAAAGAAAAGGAACGCAATACATTATCTCTATAATTAATGAACTTCCATCAGAGTGTAAAGTACGTGTGGATTAATGATTTTGGAGAAGCAGCATTCTGTTATTAAAGATATGACGTCATGATGCTTCTACACTTTAAAAAGGATCTTCTGTCATTTCCGACACGCTGATGGTGTTTTCACATTCATTTCAAGTAATCACTCATTATTTCTGTGTGTTACGAACTAACAAGAAAATGACAAAACTTGCTTACTAGTCAAAAATTCCACTATGATCATCAATACTAGTTTTTTTAATTGAGAGGGCAAGAAGATAATTGATTTAATTTTTGAATTTGAACTGAATAAAACCAGTAATGCTGTAGGCATTTTTAAGCAGAGAGAAGATGTTGCATAACTAGACTACTAATGAAATGACACTGCAGTGATTCCTCTCTCCGCCTCTCCTCCCTGTGCAGATGGAGTCAGGCGGTACGGTCCTGAGCACCAACTGGAAAGACGTGGGCAAGAGAAAAGTGGATGTGAGCCCACCGGACGACGTGGAGTTGAAGAAGTACTGAAGTACTGAACACCCCCCCCCCCCCCTGTTTAACCTTACTGTTCTCTACCTTCGTTCATACTGCTCTGCAGTCTCCATGGCCGTCCACCTCCTCCTCCTCCTCCTCCCAGCCCCTCAGTTGTGTTGTTGCTCTGGTGTTTTCACTCCGCCTATAAGTGCAGAGAGCCACAGCGTTCCTACTATCACCACACCAAACCACACACACGGCCTGCTCTCTGCGATAGCTTAACCACCAGATGGGGTCTCTCTTCATTTAAACACTCTGTTGAACAGATTGATTTGCATTATCTGATTTTTTTTTTTTTGTTTTGAAGGCCAATGGACTCGAAGGGGAACTGAGGTCTGGATTTAAAATGTGACTGATAGACCTGAAATGTTCTGATTCAACTTAAAAAACTTTCAAATCTGGTTTCCAATCATCCCTCTTCTCAACTCCTCTGTCTCTCCTGGTTTCCTGAAAATGCCTACAGCCTTTCTATTTGAGAGCCTTTTATGACTTCTATTTACAGCACTTGTATACAAATGTAAAGTTCTTAACAATAAGAATGAATTGAGATTGTTTCAATGATATCCATAAACGCATCTTTTGGCTTATTTTCTGTACACTCAGTAAAAACTCAGCAATACTCTGCAAACTGACTTGTCTGGAATCTGTATCTGCCAGTGGCTTAGCGCCGGTCGTTCCCTCAGTGTGATTCAAGCTTCAGTGTAAATAAAAGATTTGTTGTTTGGCTCAAAAAACTTTGTCTCGTGTTTTATGGTTTGTTGTTACTGGAAACTGTTTTTTTGGGCAGGTTTGAAGGTCTTGGGAGGGATCCATCAGCCGCAAAAAAACCAGCAGTATATTATGACAGGAAGCCATACTCATGTGATAATGTGCTGGAAGGGATGAAATGTGGCATTACTGATATGAGTGCAGGCAGTTCAGATATGGTTGACAGCTTGAGGATATGGTTTTACGTATCGCAGTTTGATTGGTATCAAGTCAGAGAGCCCGGAGTTGTTTGGCCAGGAGGCGAGGATGCTGCCCCCGAGGTGGAGTGGTGATTTGCAGTCGGGGAGATGCGGAAGAGCAGGTTCCTCCCCTGTTCTTCAGCCACATATATGCGGTAGCTGTAACTGTGAGGGGGCGTCCTGCCGAGGCAAGAGAGCATTAATATGGATCAGCCTCCTAAACCGCATCATCAAGCCTCTCACACTGAGTTAAGTGTTAAATTCATCACACATCGTTTCATCTCTCATGACGATCAAACGCCCATTTGTGGCTCTGGATGGAACTCTTAACTTCTCTCTCTCACACACACACACACACACACACACAAACACACACACACACCCCTCCACAATCCTTGACACACACATACACACAAACACACCGCCCCCATCCTTACCCCCTACCCCTGCCTGAGGCGGCTCTGTGACATCAAAAGGAGCTAAGCGCTTTGCATCGTGGGTAAGATCTGGGAGCGTGACGGCTACAGAGTCTTTAGTCTCATTAAAGAGTTCTAGAGCTGCAACTCTCACATTAAAGAACTCTGGAAACTTCTTTCTGCTCATCCCTTTGGAGCAGCTACCAGATGTGACACATCTCAGAACTGAAAAGTGTCTTTGAGTGAGAGAGACCGGGTGTTCCCAAATAAATCATATATTACCGCAATATGTATTTACAAACGGGATATAAATAAAGTCGTTCGGTCAAGAAGAGAAAACAAAAAAAAAAAAAAATAGAGGGGTGACGCTTCAGAGTTTACTTAAAAAAAAGTTTATTCAGTGATATTGCACTTTGAGATTGCTTCTTCGATGCAGATGAAAACACATTTAGATGAAAGTGTGTGAAAGCTTACAGTACATTGTTGTAATGAGAGCTACTTGTGGAGAGAAAAACCAGGAAAGGGAAGAGTTAAAAACACAGGAGTCAAACATTTCTCAGGAGAGTGATGGAAAGTGAAACAAACACTGCTGTTTGAGCCAGCTGACTGCACCCTATACATTTATTTACATCAAAAAGCAAAGAATGAAAGAAAAGGGCCGATTACAGCTCTATAAATACAAGCTTACCTGCTTATCCTAGAGATAAGTGGATGGCATTATGTATATATATGTATATCAATTGAATCCTCGGGTCAATAGATGTCGATGCGTTTAACTGGAAACGGGTTTGTTGGATGTTTCATCTTAACCTCTGTTCTCTCGACAGCATGTTGTTCTGTAGTTCAGATGGATCTAAATCGATAGTTGGCATGTTTTTTTAATAAGACAAGCTGTGCAGTGTGCAGGCACTGCATACCTTTGCATGTGAGATCATGTGTGTCCTAGATTCTGTGCCATGCATTTATAATGTCTGAACACGGTTACTGATGCTGTTCATTTTGCACAAATCTGCTCAGACCAACAGGTACCTGCTGCAGATAAAAACAAGAAGCCACCATCTGCCTTTCTTTAACTTTTCCCTTCATCTCCCCCTCCCTTCAAGAAAAAAAAAAAAAAAAAAACACAAACCCCATCCCTCCCTCCCTCCTTCCTTCCCTCCTGGACTCCACCATCTCCCAGGTGGGTGGGGGTGTTTAGACGATACCCAGAATGCGCGCCACCCACCAGTTGCAGGGCATGATAACCCGACAAGCCACCCTGCAGCCACGGTAGTGGTACGGCCACGGGTGGTAGCCTCCCAGCGGCTCGCAGATCCTCTGGCAGTGGGTGTAGCCGCGACGGCACTCGGAGCAGCACACGCCCTCGTGGTCCAGCGTGTTGTAATTGCTCATGGAGCCTTCGCCCTCGAGAGCTCTCTGAGAGAAGACAGAGAGGACAGAGGTCAGCAGTGTTTGTGTGGCACTCTGCCATGTGATACTGTATATTTAGCGGCAGAGAAAGCTCCTTTCAAACCAATTAAAAATGTGTTTCCGACAGGCAGGATGGGGAGGAGGGGATGTTGTCAGATGTGGGTTTTTGTTGTCAAATATTTTCTTTTTCAAACGCGTACGGCTCACACTGCTCGCTGTTTACCCCCCTCCATGGTTGTCAGGAGTGTGGGGGGGATGCTTCAGTCTGAGGGCCGGGGAGGGAGAGGAGAGGAGAGGAGGGAGATTAGGAAGAGTGGGGCCCAGCATAAGGGACGAGGATGGGTGTGTGGGGGTTGGAGGGGGATGAAGATGTGTATGTATGGAAGTCTGTGTGTGCTCAGCAGGGCAAAGGGGGCAGAGCAGCAGAGGAGGGGTCAGGGGGGTGTTGTGGAATTATTCATACAGCCTCCATGCTGAAAGGAAAGCTTTGGACGAGCTGTTCTAAAGAGATTCAGACAGCCTCACATGGACAAAAAAACAAAAACGCACTAACAGAAAACACACCCACGCATACACTCAGATTCGCAGTGACAATGCGGGCCCTCCGCCGTGACCCCGGCATCTGCTGCTGCTCGCACAGCTGTGAGAAACTCTCCTCAGCTTCTCAGGTAGCCCTCAGATCTGAACGGACAGTTGTGAAAGCCGTGGCAGTGGCGGAAGCGCAGCTGAAGAAGAAGAACATGTGAGTTTGTTTGTGTGACTCACCTGATAGGGATTCTCCGGGTTGAACTCTGCCTCCACGTCCTCTTCTTCCTCGGCCGCGGGTGCCTGACGGCGCCGGCGGGGGGCGGCCCTCGCCTTCCTCTGTCCGCCTGCACACATCACAGTGTCAGTATCTGACAGCAGACCAAATGTAGGAGCAGAGTGGCGCTAATGTGACACAGCTTCTGATTGCACAGCCGTGTCCTTGGCAGTATTTTGAAGTCCTCAGATGAAGTAGAATAAAATTGTGTTTTGAGAACTTCTGACCTCCCAGCACGCTAAAAATTGTACACTCAGTAGCTCTTAAACTTCAAAAGGACTTGTGCTTTTCTTTTTAGACTGTTTTTTTTCTGAGGCTCCAACAGCTGCGATGTTAAATGGAAATACTTGAGAACGTTTGACCCATATCTTCTTTGTTTTGTGAAAAACTCACATAGCCTTAAAAACAGTGTTTTACTTAGAGTTATCTTTAGATTTCACGTCTCCTAATCTTCACCATGAGCTGATTACACCATCTAACAATTTTTTACTTGTTTTTTTGTTCCTGGGTAGTAAGTGATATTTCCTAATTGCTTCTGCCTATAAAGTATAGAAAATGGCTATTATTTCCTTTAAACTTTGCTTTTGTGACTAGGACAGTGATATTTTGAAATGTACCTTTTTCCCATGGGAAAATGGGTGAATTTGTACATTTTCATTCACAGTGTCAGAAAGTCAGTAAAAACATATGAATGGCTGATAAATCTCAAAAAACGACTCACTTCTAAATCTTTTGCAGTCATTTTTGTATAACTTTAGTATAAATACATGTTCATTTTGATTCATATGTTGTTTATCTGACTTTATGTGAATGAAAATGTGCACATTTTCCAGTTTTCCCATTGGAAATAAGTACATTTCAAAATATTGTCTTGGTCACAAAAGAAAAGTTTGAAGGGAATAACAGACATTTTCTATACTTTTTGGATATGAGCAATTAGGAAATAACACTACCCAGGAACAAAAATTATGTTACATAGTGTTAGTGTCTGCTTACCAGTTGAGTAAGTGGGACGGAGCCAGAAGATTGGCAGGTCTCCACACAAATCCTTGATCTTGTTGCTGAGGAAGGCGGAGTCCGAGAGGGGAGTGTCAGCCGCCACCCAGATCAGATCCTCCTCAAACTTGGCCGGCATCACCTCGTCCTCCTTCAGGGGGCAACACGTCAGTGAGGAGAAATGAGCCGAGCGCACATGCAAACATCACAACAAAACATCTGAAGATGTCCCTGGCCGCTGAAGGCATAATATCCCGCTTGTTTATGTATCTTGTTACTAGCTTTCCCCTTTAAAACAGCCCACACTCTTTGCATTCTGTCCGAGTCTAATCTGCATTAATGCTGGGCTGTTAAAGCTCCTCATAACAACATAAAATCAAGTAGTGAAAAGGAAGCCCTTGAGGCCTCAGTATCCAGACTCCCTTTGTGCTAACATTTAGCTGGATACACAATGTCAGGACTGATCAAGATCTGAAGGCAAGGAGAGATTGGATGGCCTAAATATACAGGTTTGTGAAAAACAGCAGCAGATAAACTAATGAGGTTTCCAGAGGAGGGACTCTGTAAACATACATACTCTGTATCCACAGCCTGCAGGTATGAGGGGAATTCTGTGGGGATGATTTTGCCCGGAGGCATTTGTTCCTGAGGGTGGCACTGCACTAGCCACTGCCATGTTTCGGGAATGTTATCCTCCAACCTTTCAGAAATGCTGCTGTTTTTTTTTTTTCCAGCTCAAATGATTTGCTGGAGGGACAAATAAAAGCGGGGGTCTTTCTCCACTGCTAAACTGATAAGCGTTTATCTGACCCACTCTCCCTGGATGGGGATGCATGTGTGTGTATGTGTGTGTGCGCACTTATCTAACCCATATTTGCCATCACTCTAAATTATAGCAAATGACCAGCCTGCAGCAACCATTATAACAACATCTCCCTGTCTCCACACACACACACACAAACACACACACACACTCACTCTCACACAATGTGAACGAAACAATCATTTATGAGGCAAAGAGAGGCAATAACACAAACACACACAAAAGCACAAACGTGAAATAAACGATCGTTTATGAGGCAGAGAGAGGCAATAAGAGCAGCCCTGCGTGATAATTAATTGTGTGCCTGCATCTGTGTGCACACGCGCATTTGTGTGTTTTATGCGCACTCGCAGTCATGAAGACAATTCTGGTGATGTGGATTTATGTGGATGTGAGGCTTATGCAGAACTAAATGATTTTAATTATCAGACAGCCTCAATTGAACAATCACAAGGGGTGGTGTTTGTGTGTGTGTGTGTGGGGGGGGGGGGGGGGGTTACACACAGATGCTGCTATATATGTACACCTCTTCATGTGTCATTTTGACCTTAACAGAGTCCACCAAGCCTCTGGCAGATTGGTCTGATGGTAAAGTTGTTAATGTGTTAAGTGGTGAGAACCTGCACACTTAAATCACTTGTGTGTTCCTGGTACAGATCCTTGCCTATGTTGCTATTACCTCAGCATACATTGTGTTGAATATGGTAAGTGACTAATATTATATCAGAAAACTCAGTGAATACTGTAACAATGCAGTAAAAAAACAGTTAATATGACTATACTTCATAAAGGGTTTATATGTTGTAATTATTGGTTAATAAATTATCTATTATTGCTTTATAAATCTGTAATAAGCCCTTCAAGTTGCAAGGTTTGAAAAATCCCTCAGAACTTCATAACTCTTTATAAATGAGTTACTAAGATTGGTAACCACATACTTGTTGGTTTATCAGAAAACTAGCAAGTCATTATTAAAGGGTGATGCTTTCATGTTAAGCTGTCATGTCCGCAGTTATAAATGTTAGTAAGTCATTAATAAATTAATAAAAGGTACTTTCAATACAATAATCCATCATATCTACGTTTATAAAAGTTATAGTACATAGATTTTGGCAAAGTTGCCCCACATGCAGGTCAGTGGTCAAACTGCAATCCATTCCTGATTAACCAAACAGCTGAATAACTTGAGGTACATGCTAATTCCAGCACAATAACATGCTCAAAATGGCAATGCTAAAATGCTGGTGTTTATCAAGTGTAATATTTACCATGTTCACTATTTCATTGTAGCATGTTAGCATGCTAACATTTGCTAATTGGCAGGGAACACAAAGAACAGCTGAGGCTAATGGGGTTGTCACTGTTTTTGTATTTTGTCACAAATAAAATTGTTGGAATAATTAAAATAACCAATGATGACATTAGATGAAATATTAAGGGATCACCAAAGTTATTACAGTTCATCCAGAGGGGGACATGACGTCTGTATCAAAGTTTGTCCTAATCTGTTCAGTAGATGTTTAGATACAGTATTTCACTGATAATTGAAAACCTTGACCTGCTGGTGGTGCTAAATGAAAAGTTAGTCAAAGCATATTATGTTGAAAGAGGACACACCAGCCAAATCCATTTTCACAACCTGGCAACCCAAAAGTTCTTCACTTAATGGCTTATTTATCTGTAAAGGATTAATAAATTATTTAGTAACCATTTAAAAAGCCATTGGTCTCAATTTATACACCGATTATGAAGTATTCCTCATTAGAAAGTAGTTTGAGTATGGAACGGGAATATATGCAGATGATGTTGGTGTTTATGTTGTGATTGCTTAACAGATAAGTACCAAAGAGATGACTGTCCAGACACCAAGATGTTTTTCACTGCAGGAACTTAATGAAGTGTAGCTGTGGTTGCAACTTCTGCTTTTCTTTCCACTTTTCTTTCCATGCCTGCCTCAGAGATGAGTTCCTGTGACTAAATTTGGACACCGCTCAGTAAGTGACCTGTGCTCAAAGCTAGTTCTGTGCTGTCGACCCTTTTCCTACTGAAAGCTGAAATGTCCCCATTTGTACAAACACAGTGGAAACACAAGAAAGAATCTTGTATCAAAGCCTCACATTGTTCTTAAAAGTTCTCATTATGGGCCTTTTAGGTTCCTGTGGCGGAAAAAGGCTATCTGTAAATTCTTTGAAAACCACATCACAGCATGGAGAGAACATGCTGTCTCGCACATATACTGTAAGTCAGACAAGACCAACCCACCAGGTCGAACGTCATTGAGTCCTTGTTCAGATTCTCCACGTCAGGCAGACGAGCCTTCACCTGAGTCTTGATGTAGCACTTCTCTCCTCCTGAAAACCGGATCCCTGTGATCCCCTGGAGAAGTCGGTGGATGTCAGGAAGGATAGGGGACAAACAAAAAGTTAGACCATATAAATTCTTTAGCTGTGTCTGCAGGTGTCTGGGACTTCAGATCCATATGAAATAACATCACTGCAGATATGTCTGATTTTGATGATGTATTTTGGCACTATATTTCAAGAAATTAAACCCATGAGGATGCTATGATTAAAGGTCAAAATTTTAATAGCTAAAAGGTCAAAACAGCTGCTTCCCTAGTCTGATTGGCCTGATTGGGGTGCTTTAATTAAAAGTCAAAAACCACTAGTCCGAATTTAATGAAAATTGGAGGGACGATGCAGCTTGACACTGATTGGCCTAACAGGGGAAAACATGTCTATTTAATTTCTCTGCATTGAACCAATGTCCCCACAAGGGTTTTTAAAGTTTTAGTGGCTCCAAATTGCTCGGGGAGTGCTGATGAATGTGGTTTTCTGCTTCTACCTGAGTTTCCTGAAGTTTTTAATTATTTTTAAGTCTGTAACTCACAATCTCAAAGTCATGGACCTCCACAGCCTCGTCTGCCCCGCTGCCGGTGCTGAATCTCTCCATATTATTGGCTGTATCAATCTCCATTGCACCATCCTCCACTTTGCCATTGATGCTCATGCTGTAGTGGACATTGTAGACCTGCACACACACAAGGTTTCAGACTGGCATGTAAGGTATGAGAGTCCTGAGAGTCACCCCACCCCCAGCCCTCTCTCTTTCAACACTCACCCTCCTTCTCCAATCTCACCTCGTGACTTTTCCTCACACATACAACCTCTCTTTCCTCAATTTCTCTTTCAGACATTTGTTCAGATTTGGTGAGAAGAATACAATCCTTACAGTGCTCTTTGATGATGAACCTTCTGCATAGCCTCCTTTATCATGTCTTTACTGCTTTAATAGCATTTTCTAACTTCATAATAGAAAAAAAACACTCAGAAAACTGCATTATACCCTCTCCTCTCTTGCACCTCTTGCCCCTGGAGCATCAGCCGGACCAGAGGGGCCCCCCACCCCACTCCACCCTGCCAGATCTTCCAACACACACCACATACACACAACGCCTCCATTCACTGAGCTCTGCCTCAGACTGCACGATGGAACTGGAGTGTTTCATTTACATTTTAGTGTTTGCCTACACTGAAAAAACCCATCTTGAAAAACTGCTTGAGTGTAGTATTGAGTCTTCTCTCTTTAATTCAAACAAGTAAAGAAAATCTACCACTTGTTTCCAATTCAATACGACTTATTTCAACAATTTCTTCAATCAAATGACATTGATTTAATGGAGTAGGAATAGTGTGGGCTGTGTTCTGGTTGTGCAACTTATCTAAAGAAAGTTTTAGAAGTCAAGTAAAGCTGCTTTTGAACCAGCTGATCAGACTGAATACTTGATTGACTGTCTTATAAAATCAACCCAAAAAAAATGTTTGCAATTTCATGATCTGCGCTCACACACATGAATACCAGACGTCACAGAAACACCAGTCTTACGTGTTTTTCATTGTTGTTCCAGAAGTAGAAAGCTCCGACGGCTCCCAGCAGCAGCAGCAGGGCTCCGGCGATCAGCACCGCGATCCCGGCCTTCAGCAGGCGGCCGGTGGCGGCGGGCTTCACAGCCACGGCGGAGTAGGCCTCCGGTAAAAACATACAAACCCCAAAAGTTACAAAATCTCCACATCTTTACCGTATATCACCCTGTTACATATACAGATAACTGGAGCCTTAACACAAGCAACTTTTTATAGCCCAATTAGGCTTATAGGCCTATATGATGACAGATTCATCACATACACATTACACATAAATTACGGTATGAAGTCTAGTCTATCAGGCATATATGGAAGGTAAATGACAGGACACAGTCTTGCATAATATTATACTTTGGCCCTTCACTGATCCCCAACTTTTTTGAGCTGTATGCTATATCACAATATAACTGAACCATTGACCTGCACCGGCCTATACAAACACTCACCGGAGGCATGAACTGCTGCAGGTCCTCCGGTCCCGCCGAGGCGATCGGTACTTTCTCTGAGTTCCCAGCCATGACTGGAGTCAAACACCTGAAGAAACCGAGTCCACTAACTCCCCTCTCTCCCCTCCTCTTTCTCCCTCTCCCTCTCCCTCTCCCTCTCTCGTGGAGAGGGAGGAGGAGGAGGAGGAGGGTGGACCCTCCTGCTCATTCATACAGGTCGTGTTTAATTACCAGCTGAGGAAGCAGAACAACCACAGAGTCGCCTATGCAGAGCTACTGTACATTTCCCTCTGTGACCCCAGCAACACTTAAACTGTGCATAAAATTTCAAGTTCTGTGACTTTAAAAAAAAAGGTAAAGTATAACCTTCAGCTGATGATCGCCACACCGTGAGAGACCACTAATTTAAGCAAGAAGTTATGCTCTCAAAAAGAAAAGCATTAATCATTTTTTCCCTTTGAAGATCATATAGGCCGCTCATGTAACTTACATGAGTTTGATTCCTGCTATGATCCTCAGAATTTCAGATCATTAAGCTTTATGACAACCTCTGTGGATAGACCAAGATCTATTCAGCAATTAACAAGATGAAGGGTGGGTGAGGATGTCTCCTCAAATCACCTTTGTACGCCACTCCTCTCCTTCCTTTTCTTTCTCACTCATTTGCCTCCGCAGACTGTTGCAGGTCAGAGGTGACATTGCCGGAATGTCGCATGTTTTCTCCAGCTCGGACACTTTATGTTTTACAGGACAGTGCGCAAAAGCGGACGCTTGTTGCACCGAGTGTACCCTCTTTAACTGAGTCCAGAGCTGCCGTTGCCGCTATTAAAAATGCCCTGAATCCATGAATGATAATGGGGGATTACGTAAGGGCGCACCGTGCGCATTTGGCAGATAGACAAAAAACATCGTGACAGGATGCTGTGGAGCAGGGAGATTTGCTCACAAGGACTTAATGTTCTTTGACAAAGAGTACATATATTTGAATGTCTGTATGTGGTGTTAAACTTAAATTTTGACTCCCCTCGTGTTTTGGAGACAAGTAAATGCACTTTTACGCACAGTCGTTCTCATTGTGTGTATCACCTCCATACGCACATTTCAGGGGGCGGTGATTGATTTATGTGATGACAACCTGAGCATAACTTGAAATTCAGTTATGAAGTCATTGAAAATGACAAAATAACAACAAGTGAGGGTTTTGTTCTTGGTATTCTTGAGGCGACAGAGTGAATCATCGGCGCCTGCTCTGGCATTTTACCAACAAAGTCGTATTCACAAAAGAAAAAAAAAATTAAACTGACCTTCTTCAGAGCGCTGCAAGGACGGAGGCTCACTGCTGCAATAACAGCGACGCCTGTTGGCTTTTATAAGTGACTGGCCTGACTGATATTCCTGCAAGGCATTCACAAACACCCTGCTCACCTGGATCATTATCTTTCCAACAAACACAGGAGTCACATTTTCAAGAACAGTATTTCAAAGTTTATTTTCTGTCAGAATATTGTGATGATAAAAAAATCTGTACAATGACTTATTATTGCATTCAAATAATTTCATACATCAGTTCAATTTGATACATTGTGTGTCACCGACCCTCAAACTCAACAGTTTCTGGGGCCATTTTAAATAGAAGCATGCTTAAAGATCAATAATTACAATTTGTATTTACATATCTTCACTTAATTATTACTTTTTATAAAAAATAAAATCTCTGTATATGTACAAAACTTGCATATGATACACTTCATGTCCAACAAAATTTCTCAAAGTGACTGGATGGACTTCAAATGTGACTTTTACAATAGAACAAAAATGCACAAATATTAGGATATAAACGTATATATGCACACTCTCCACAGCAACAAATAACTTGTTTACATTATTCTCATTGTCAGTGATTCATAAATTAAAATTTTTGAGTACAATATACATTTCTTTGAGAGTGAGCGTAGATGTATGTGTGTATGTGTGTGTATACAATGTCTTTTTTTAGATGTCATTGTTGGGGCAGTGTGTTGGAGTGGGCGTGTAAACAGGGATGGTTATATCACTGATCTCCTGGACCCTCACAGGCCTGGGAGGGGTGACCAGGACGTAGTCGTACTCTCTGTGCAGCACCTTCTCATACACACTCTGCAGCCCCACTGTTTTAGGGATGTGGGCCTGGTAGTAGTTGTCCCTGCGGTGGGGGTCCCGGGGCAGGGAGGCCGTCTTGGAGAGGTTGCTGAAGGAGGAAAGAGTTGGGGCTGGGGAGGGTGCTGCGTTGGCTCTTACTGCTGAGGGGCTCCAGCAGCGATCCGAGTGACCCAGGACCTTACACTCACTGGTGCAAGCCCATAGACCTGAGAGAAGAAGAGATAAGAAAGAGGAGTTAGATTCTGAGCCAATAATTGATCTCCTATCATGAATCCACTCAAAATTTTCCAATTTTCATGCCCTTACCATTTTGGCCACCCATGGGAGGAACCACTGCTCCATCTTTCTTCAGGCCGGTGTCTCCACTCACATCACTGTCACTGTCATTGAAGTCGCTGTCCCCCTTGCCACTGTCTTTGCCACTGAAGGCTGGGTCCCTGGCAGAGATGGTGGTGTAAGAGTTGCCCTTCCAGATGGTGATGGGCCTCACAGCTTCCTTACCATTCCCATAGCCAGGCAGAGTGGAGTAACCCTGCAAGATGAGATAAGAGAGAAAAGCAGTGGTTAGTGTCTGCTGGATGAACACAATGCAGATTTCTTATTGTTGTGTGCCACTCTACACGTCCCCTCACCCATCCCTATGCACACATGTCCCAGAGGTGCATCCTCACCTCGTGTTTATTCCCTCTGGGCTTGCTGTTGCTGTCTGAGTCATACACGCAAGGGACCTCGCTGCCGTCCTCTGAGGCCGAGCACATGTCGCTGCCCCCGGGGTGAGCCGAGGTGAACCCACCGGGCTGGCTGCTGTAGGAGTGTCCCTCAAAGCCTGCTTCTCCCCCGGCGCCGTGGAGAGGCAGAAGCGGGTTGTCCACCACGTGGCTCCTGCCCCGCTCCAGCGTGCCCTTCTCTCCGTACGAGTCGCTGTCTTCTCCGCTTTTGTCCCGTTTGCGCCGGTTGCAGGTGGTGGCGATGAGGATGATGGCGAGCAGCAGGAGCGTGCAGCTCCCCGCGAGGACAACGATAATCACCACCGACAGGTCCCACTGCGCGTGTACCTCGTCTCCGCCGCCTGACTGGTACACTGTCCTGTCGCTCGGTGGGGAGCCCGCGATGATGAGGAAGTGGAGCGTGGCGGTGGAGGTGAGCGCGGGCCTCCCGTTGTCGCTCACCGTGACGGTCACGCTCAGGGTTTCGTCCACGTCGTGGCTGAGCACCTGGTTGAGGTAGATCTCCCCGGTGGCTTTGTTAACGGAGAACACGGAGGGTTCACCTGTGGCCAGCCCGTAGGACAGCTCCGAGTTCACGCCTTCATCCGCATCCCGTGCCTCCACCCGGGTGATGACGTAGCCGGTCGGTGCGTCCCGGGGCAGGAGGACTTCAGCGGAGCCGTTATTGAGCGCAGGATGAGTGATGGCCGGTGCGTTATCGTTCTGGTCCACTATCCTCACATACACATTTGCGCTGCCGGACAGGGGAGGGGAGCCGCCGTCGCTGGCCGTGATTCGGAGCTCCAGCTGTTTCATCACCTCATAGTTGAAGCTCCGGAGCGCGTAAAGCGAGCCGCTGGCTGGGTCCAGTGACACGAAGGTGGAGATAGGGGAGCCCATAAAGTAGGTGTCCGCCAGTTTGTAGCTGACCTTCCCGTTTGACCCCATGTCCATGTCCCGCGCTACGACCGTGGTGATATATGCGCCAGGTGCGTTGTTCTCCACCACAGCCACCTCATACACCGGTTTACTGAACACCGGAGCGTTGTCGTTCTCGTCCGTCAGCCGGATGGTGTACTGAGTGATGGTCCTGAAGGGAGGGGAACCCAGATCCTCAGCCACCACTGTGAGGTTATATTCAGGGATTTTCTCCCGGTCTAATGGGTTGGTACTCACAATCATGAAGCTGTCCTCGTACGCTTGCTGCAGTCTGAAGTGATCGTGTCCGTAGAGCGTGCAGTGCACCTGCCCATTAGCGCCGGAGTCTCTGTCCGAGGTGCTGACCAGAGCCACGAAACTCTCTCTGGCCGCAGCCTCGGTGATGTACGCTATCCCCGCCGTTATGGACGTCATGGGAGTGATGGAGATCTCCGGTGCGTTGTCGTTAACGTCCTGCACCTGCACTACAATTTTGCATATGGCCGGGCTCGGGTTCGGACCCAAGTCGGTGGCCTGGACGTCAAACTCGTACGTGTTCTTACTTTCAAAGTCAATCGGGCTCTCCAGTGTGAGCCGTCCGGTCTTTCTGTCCACTCTGAAGAGTTGCCGTATTTCTGAGGGCACCTGGTTACCGAACCCGTACACCACCTCGCCGTTCAGCCCCTCGTCCGGGTCCTCTGCGTTCAGGTCCAACAAGAGGGAGCCCACTGGTGCGTCCTCGGGCAGGTCCACGGAGAAGCTGTTCCTGTCGAACACCGGACTGTTGTCATTGTAATCTTTCACCTTGACGTTGATGCGCGTTGTTCCGGTGCGGGACGGGTTACCACCGTCCATAGCGACCAGCTCCAGCGCGTAAGAAGCCTGCGTCTCCCGGTCCAGCTCCTTCATGAGCACCAGCTCCGCATATTTAACCCCGTCGGCCCTGCTGAGCACGTCAATTGAAAAGTGGCTGTTGACGGAGATCTGGTAGCTTTGGATGTAGTTCACCCCAACATCCTCATCCACGGCAAAGTCCAGTGGGATCCGCGTGCCCACCGCTGTGTTCTCGGAGATCTCCAGACTCGACTCTTTCCGGGGGAACTCGGGGGAGTTATCGTTGATGTCCTTGACCTCCACCTCGACGTGGATGAGTTTGAACTGCTCTTTGGAGAAGCTGACCACGTCGAAAGCGATGAGGCAGTGCAGGGTGTGTTTGCAGATGCGCTCCCTGTCTATCCTCTCTCCTATGGTCAGCTGCCCGTCGCTCTCCCTCAGACGGATGAAAGAGGAGTTGAACTGTTTCATCATCCTGAAATTGGTCCGGGAGCCCCCCGAGGAAGAGGGAGTGGAGGAGATGTCCTTGGCTAAGTTTCCAATCACTGTCCCTGGTGCGTCTTCCTCAAATGTCTGATATTTCACAGTCTTTGCATATGTGACAGCAGCCAGGCTCGCCAAAGAGACGCACATTAGCAACAACAACCCGTTCCACCCTGTTTCTCCCATCTTGACACCTTCACTCCAAAATAATCTGAAATTCAGCAAACTGTCACAACTGAGTCCAATTTAGAGTTTAAACAAAACGCACCTACAAAAAAACTATTCCTTCCCCGCACTTGTCGACTCACCGGGGCTGTTTTTTTAGTATAAAGCATGTAATAAATATTCCATATGTCTTTCAATGCGCACTCTGGATGCGCTCCGCTCTCTCTCTACTGGAGGTGTGCTGCTCTCTCAGCGCAAGAGGGCTGCAGTGTCTGCAGGAGGGTTTATACGGCGAGGCATGCAAATGAGCCGCACTGTGACCAATCCGGGCTCTGAGAGGGGAAAAAAAGGGGGACTTCTGAAAGACCTCTAAACCCTGTTTAGAGATTCCTGGACTGTGCGAGAAACTTGGCACCCAATATGTGGGCTAAACGCGGGGCTTGATTTAATACAGCTATAGTTTCCGTTGCTTGTTTATGTTCCTCGGGCTGTTAAATGAGTCTGCGCACCAACACATGGGGGAGCACAGAGATGCGCAGTGTCCCTGAGCTAGAGGACAAAGCATTTGAATAGCAGTGTCTGTTCAGGATGCTATACCCTATAGGCGCACTTTCAGTGTAAAGAGATTTATGCTTAAACACTGTTCAGTTGGATCCCCACGCACGTGTCCCGTGTAAACCACTGGAGTAACAACAGTCACTGGCAGGCTGAGTTGTCCTAGTGACCTCTCCCCTTCCGATGTAGGAAAATAACTTCAAGCATGCAATAATACGACATGATTTGTCCTTTACTCAATCTCAGAGTGCCCTGATCCACTCACCCAGACAGATAAGATTTCATATAATGCACCTTTGATAGACTCATAATGCTGAGACAGCTTAACATGCTGAATAATGGCAGGACCAGACATTCAGAAAAAAAATGTGGTGTAACTGGTGGTAATAGCATCAATTTAGTGCACATTTTATTCTCATTAATAAATTCCATAAATTTGCTCAGCCTTCTATTATTCATCCCCCTAGTGTGTTGTAATCCAGTAATTGTTTGCCTATCAGATCATATCTGAGGCAGGAAAAGGACTATATCCACTTAAACATTGATTTTATTCTAATTTGGTCTCAGCTCAGATCGGCTCACGAGATGTCTTGTGCGCGAGAGAGGGGATTTTTTAATTAAAGCCAGTGTAACGGCCCGGTTTAACATGTGACTCTCCTTGGCCTCGCCTGCCAGAACAGAGAGGTGCAGGTGAAAACTACACACACACACACTCACACACACACACTCTCACACACACACACACATACACACACATACACACACTACACGGTCACGCACGCACTCACACAGCCTTCCACGAACCCGTTACAAATGGGATTTGGCTGTAAACGCAGGGGGGATTTATCAGGATTTCAATAGTGAGATTATATCAAAGGCGTATGAAGCCCTCGTTAGTAGCGGCGGGATAATGGCATGGTAGGGTCTCCCTTTGCAGCCGTCCACGCCGGTATTGTGGCCCCTGAGCCGGTCTGTGGGGACCCTAACCCCCGCTGCCTCCATGCAGTCCTCCGCCTAACTGCAGCATAATGAGGCAAAGCCACATGCAGCCTTTGTACCATCCCTCCATCCCCACTCTCCCCCCTTCCTCAGACCTGCCCCGGTCCCGGCCACGGCTCCTTTCATTACATGGAGATGGGAGATGAATTGCCCTGGACATCAGGGTCTCTCCTATTAAAATACATTTAGAGAGCGGCCGGGGCCCCGTCACGGCTCTTTAAGAGATTTTCTCATTCTTCCCATTGGACTCAGTCTCTCTTTCTCTCTTTCCCCTCTCCTCCACATTCATCCCCCCTCCTCCTCCTCCTCTCCTCCCCTCGCACGCACACAACCACCTTTTTCAGGGGCAACACTTGCCTTGCAGTAGAAGCTAATATCAGTTGGCATGTTCTATAAAGAACCCATCTGCCACAGAAAGTCAAATAGGAGACACCTGAATGGACAACATCCAGTCAAGCAGCTTGCATAGTTAGACACAGTCAGGCCTGTCCTAAACGATAAGGAGTTATCATCCTGTGAGTAATTAAGGACACCACAGCAAAACTCTAGAGTGTTAAGAGAAATATTCCTTTCCA